>NC_092420.1:14746048-14776113 GCF_040894005.1 Engystomops pustulosus | reverse complement strand
ATCTATCTCCTGTCTGTATATCTATCATCTATTCTGCTATCTGTTGATATATCTATCACTTTCCTCTTCCTGTCTGTAATCTATCATCTATTCCTGTTGATATATCATCTATCTCCTGTCTGTACCATCACTATCATCTATCTCCTGTCTGTATATCTTCATCTATCTCCTGTCTGTATATCTATCATTGTCGTTATCTATCATCTATCTCCTGTCTGTATATCTATCATCTATCTCCTGTCTGTATATCTATCATCTATCTCCTGTCTGTATATCTATCATCTATCTCCTGTCTGTATATCTATCATCTATCTCCTGTCTGTATTTTCTCTGTATATCTATCATCTATCTCCTGTCTGTATATCTATCATCTATCTCCTGTCTGTATATCTATCATCTATCTCCTGTCTGTATATCTATCATCTATCATCTATCACCGTCTGTTATCTACATCTATCATCTATCTCCTGTCTGTATATCTATCATCTATCTCCTGTCTGTATATCTATCATCTATCTCCTGTCTGTATATCTATCATCTATCTCCTGTCTGTATATCTATCATCTATCATCTATCTCCTGTCTGTATATCTATCATCTATCTCCTGTCTGTATATCTATCATCTATCTCCTGTCTGTATATCTATCATCTATCTCCTGTCTGTATATCTATCATCTATCATCTATCTCCTGTCTGTATATCTATCATCTATCTCCTGTCTGTATATCTATCATCTATCTCCTGTCTGTATATCTATCATCTATCATCTATCTCCTGTCTGTATATCTATCATCTATCTCCTGTCTGTATATCTATCATCTATCTCCTGTCTGTATATCTATCTCTGACTGTTCTATCTTATCTATCTCCTGTCTGTATATCTATCATCTATCTCCTGTCTGTATATCTATCATCTATCTCCTGTCTGTATATCTATCATCTATCTCCTGTCTGTATATCTATCATCTATCTCCTGTCTGTATATCTATCATCTATCTCCTGTCTGTATATCTATCATCTATCTCCTGTCTGTATATCTATCATCTATCATCTATCTCCTGTCTGTATATCTATCATCTATCTCCTGTCTGTATATCTATCATCTATCTCCATGTCTGTATATCTATCATCTATCTCCTGTCTGTATATCTATCATCTTATCATCTATCTCCTGTCTGTATATCTATCATCTATCTCCTGTCTGTATAATATCTATATCTATCATCTATCTCCTGTCTGTATATCTATCATCTATCTCCTGTCTGTATATCTATCATCTATCTCCTGTCTGTATATCTATCATCTATCTCCTGTCTGTATATCTATCATCTATCTCCTGTCTGTATATCTATCATCTATCATCTATCTCCTGTCTGTATATCTATCATCTATCATCTATCTCCTGTCTGTATATCTATCATCTATCATCTATCTCCTGTCTGTATATCTATCATCTATCATCTATCTCCTGTCTGTATATCTATCATCTATCTCCTGTCTGTATATCTATCAAATCATCTATCTCCTGTCTGTATATCTATCATCTATCTCCTGTCTGTATATCTATCATCTATCTCCTGTCTGTATATCTATCATCTATCATCTATCTCCTGTCTGTATATCTATCATCTATCTCCTGTCTGTATATCTATCATCTATCTCCTGTCTGTATATCTATCATCTATCTCCTGTCTGTATATCTATCATCTATCTCCTGTCTATACATCTATCATCTATCTCCTGTCTGTATATCTATCATCTATCTCCTGTCTGTATATCTATCATCTATCATCTATCTCCTGTCTGTATATCTATCATCTATCTCCTGTCTGTATATCTATCATCTATCTCCTGTCTGTATATCTATCATCTATCTATCTATCATCTATCATCTATCTCCTGACTGTATATCTATCATCTATCTCCTGTCTGTATATCTATCATCTATCTCCTGTCTGTATATCTATCATCTATCTCCTGTCTGTATATCTATCATCTATCTCCTGTCTGTATATCTATCATCTATCTCCTGTCTGTATATCTATCATCTATCACCTGTCTGTATATCTATCATCTATCTCCTGTCTGTATATCTATCATCTATCTCCTGTCTGTATATATCTATCATCTATCTCCTGTCTGTATATCTATCATCTATCACCTGTCTGTATATCTATCATCTATCATCTATCTCCTGTCTGTATATCTATCATCTATCTCCTGTCTGTATATCTATCATCTATCTCCTGTCTGTATATCTATCATCTATCATCTATCTCCTGTCTGTATATCTACTATCTATCTTCTGTCTGTATATCTATCATCTATCTCCTGTCTGTATATCTATCATCTATCTCCTGTCTGTATATCTATCATCTATCTCCTGTCTGTATATCTATCATCTATCTCCTGTCTGTATATCTATCATCTATCACCTGTCTGTATATCTATCATCTATCTCCTGTCTGTATATCTATCATCTATCTCCTGTCTGTATATCTATCATCTATCACCTGTCTGTATATCTATCATCTATCTCCTGTCTGTATATCTATCATCTATCATCTATCTCCTGTCTGTATATCTATCATCTATCTCCTGTCTGTATATCTATCATCTATCATCTATCTCCTGTCTGTATATCTATCATCTATCTCCTGTCTGTATATCTATCATCTATCTCCTGTCTGTATATCTATCATCTATCTCCTGTCTGTATATCTATCATCTATCTCCCTGTCTATACATCTATCATCTATCTCCTGTCTGTATATCTATCATCTATCTCCTGTCTGTATATCTATCATCTATCTCCTGTCTGTATATCTATCATCTATCTCCTGTCTGTATATCTATCATCTATCACCTGTCTGTATATCTATCATCTATCACCTGTCTATATATCTATCTATCTATCTCCTGTCTGTATATCTATCATCTATCATCTATCTCCTGTCTGTATATCTATCATCTATCATCCTGTCTGTATATCTATCATCTATCTCCTGTCTGTATATCTATCATCTATCATCTATCTCCTGTCTGTATATCTATCATCTATCTCCTGTCTGTATATCTATCATCTATCTCCTGTCTATATATCTATCATCTATCTCCTGTCTATATATCTATCATCTATCTCCTGTCTGTATATCTATCATCTATCTCCTGTCTGTATATCTATCATCTATCTCCTGTCTGTATATCTATCATCTATCATCTATCTCCTGTCTGTATATCTATCATCTATCTCCTGTCTGTATATCTATCATCTATCTCTGTCTGTATATCTATCATCTATCTCCTGTCTGTATATCTATCATCTATCTCCTGTCTGTATATCTATCATCTATCATCTATCTCCTGTCTGTATATCTATCATCTATCCTGTCAGTATATCTATCATCTATCTCCTGTCTGTATATCTATCATCTATCATCTATCTCCTGTCTGTATATCTATCATCTATCTCCTGTCTGTATATCTATCATCTATCTCCTGTCTGTATATCTATCATCTATCATCTATCTCCTGTCTGTATATCTATCATCTATCTCCTGTCTGTATATCTATCATCTATCTCCTGTCTGTATATCTATCATCTATCTCCTGTCTGTATATCTATCATCTATCATCTATCTCCTGTCTGTATATCTATCATCTATCTCCTGTCTGTATATCTCTCATCTATCATCTATCTCCTGTCTGTATATCTATCATCTATCTCCTGTCTGTATATCTATCATCTATCTCATGTCTGTATATCTATCATCTATCTCCTGTCTGTATATCTATCATCTATCATCTATCTCCTGTCTGTATATCTATCATCTATCTCCTGTCTGTATATCTATCATCTATCTCCTGTCTGTATATCTATCATCTATCTCCTGTCTGTATATCTATCATCTATCTCCTGTCTGTATATCTATCATCTATCTCCTGTCTATACATCTATCATCTATCTCCTGTCTGTATATCTATCATCTATCATCTATCTCCTGTCTGTATATCTATCATCTATCATCTATCTCCTGTCTGTATATCTATCATCTATCATCTATCTCCTGTCTGTATATCTATCATCTATCATCTATCTCCTGTCTGTATATCTATCATCTATCTCCTGTCTGTATATCTATCATCTATCATCTATCTCCTGTCTGTTTATCTATCATCTATCTCCTGTCTGTATATCTATCATCTATCTCCTGTCTGTATATCTATCATCTATCATCTATCTCCTGTCTGTATATCTATCATCTATCTCCTGTCTGTATATCTATCATCTATCTCCTGTCTGTATATCTATCATCTATCTCCTGTCTGTATATCTATCATCTATCTCCTGTCTATACATCTATCATCTATCTCCTGTCTGTATATCTATCATCTATCTCCTGTCTGTATATCTATCATCTATCATCTATCTCCTGTCTGTATATCTATCATCTATCTCCTGTCTGTATATCTATCATCTATCTCCTGTCTGTATATCTATCATCTATCTATCTATCATCTATCATCTATCTCCTGACTGTATATCTATCATCTATCTCCTGTCTGTATATCTATCATCTATCTCCTGTCTGTATATCTATCATCTATCTCCTGTCTGTATATCTATCATCTATCTCCTGTCTGTATATCTATCATCTATCTCCTGTCTGTATATCTATCATCTATCACCTGTCTGTATATCTATCATCTATCTCCTGTCTGTATATCTATCATCTATCTCCTGTCTGTATATCTATCATCTATCTCCTGTCTGTATATCTATCATCTATCACCTGTCTGTATATCTATCATCTATCATCTATCTCCTGTCTGTATATCTATCATCTATCTCCTGTCTGTATATCTATCATCTATCATCTATCTCCTGTCTGTATATCTACTATCTATCTTCTGTCTGTATATCTATCATCTATCTCCTGTCTGTATATCTATCATCTATCTCCTGTCTGTATATCTATCATCTATCTCCTGTCTGTATATCTATCATCTATCTCCTGTCTGTATATCTATCATCTATCACCTGTCTGTATATCTATCATCTATCTCCTGTCTGTATATCTATCATCTATCTCCTGTCTGTATATCTATCATCTATCACCTGTCTGTATATCTATCATCTATCTCCTGTCTGTATATCTATCATCTATCATCTATCTCCTGTCTGTATATCTATCATCTATCTCCTGTCTGTATATCTATCATCTATCATCTATCTCCTGTCTGTATATCTATCATCTATCTCCTGTCTGTATATCTATCATCTATCTCCTGTCTGTATATCTATCATCTATCTCCTGTCTGTATATCTATCATCTATCTCCTGTCTATACATCTATCATCTATCTCCTGTCTGTATATCTATCATCTATCTCCTGTCTGTATATCTATCATCTATCTCCTGTCTGTATATCTATCATCTATCTCCTGTCTGTATATCTATCATCTATCACCTGTCTGTATATCTATCATCTATCACCTGTCTATATATCTATCATCTATCTCCTGTCTGTATATCTATCATCTATCATCTATCTCCTGTCTGTATATCTATCATCTATCTCCTGTCTGTATATCTATCATCTATCTCCTGTCTGTATATCTATCATCTATCATCTATCTCCTGTCTGTATATCTATCATCTATCTCCTGTCTATATATATCTATCATCTATCTCCTGTCTATATATCTATCATCTATCTCCTGTCTGTATATCTATCATCTATCTCCTGTCTGTATATCTATCATCTATCTCCTGTCTGTATATCTATCATCTATCATCTATCTCCTGTCTGTATATCTATCATCTATCATCTATCTCCTGTCTGTATATCTATCATCTATCTCCTGTCTGTATATCTATCATCTATCTCCTGTCTGTATATCTATCATCTATCTCCTGTCTGTATATCTATCATCTATCATCTATCTCCTGTCTGTATATCTATCATCTATCTCCTGTCTGTATATCTATCATCTATCTATCTATCATCTATCATCTATCTCCTGACTGTATATCTATCATCTATCTCCTGTCTGTATATCTATCATCTATCTCCTGTCTGTATATCTATCATCTATCACCTGTCTGTATATCTATCATCTATCATCTATCTCCTGTCTGTATATCTATCATCTATCTCCTGTCTGTATATCTATCATCTATCTCCTGTCTGTATATCTATCATCTATCATCTATCTCCTGTCTGTATATCTATCATCTATCTCTTGTCTGTATATCTATCATCTATCTCCTGTCTGTATATCTATCATCTATCTCCTGTCTGTATATCTATCATCTATCACCTGTCTGTATATCTATCATCTATCTCCTGTCTGTATATCTATCATCTATCTCCTGTCTGTATATCTATCATCTATCTCCTGTCTGTATATCTATCATCTATCATCTATCTCCTGTCTGTATATCTATCATCTATCATCTATCTCCTGTCTGTATATCTATCATCTATCTCCTGTCTGTATATCTATCATCTATCTCCTGTCTGTATATCTATCATCTATCACCTGTCTGTATATCTATCATCTATCATCTATCTCCTGTCTGTATATCTATCATCTATCTCCTGTCTGTATATCTATCATCTATCTCCTGTCTGTATATCTATCATCTATCTCCTGTCTGTATATCTATCATCTATCTCCTGTCTGTATATCTATCATCTATCATCTATCTCCTGTCTGTATATCTATCATCTATCATCTATCTCCTGTCTGTATATCTATCATCTATCTCCTGTCTGTATATCTATCATCTATCTCCTGTCTGTATATCTATCATCTATCATCTATCTCCTGTCTGTATATCTATCATCTATCTCCTGTCTGTATATCTATCATCTATCTCCTGTCTGTATATCTATCATCTATCTCCTGTCTATATATCTATCATCTATCTCCTGTCTGTATATCTATCATCTATCTCCTGTCTGTATATCTATCATCTATCTCCTGTCTGTATATCTATCATCTATCTCCTGTCTGTATATCTATCATCTATCATCTATCTCCTGTCTGTATATCTATCATCTATCATCTATCTCCTGTCTGTATATCTATCATCTATCTCCTGTCTGTATATCTATCATCTATCTCCTGTCTGTATATCTATCATCTATCTCCTGTCTGTATATCTATCATCTATCTCCTGTCTGTATATCTATCATCTATCTCCTGTCTGTATATCTATCATCTATCTATCTATCATCTATCATCTATCTCCTGTCTGTATATCTATCATCTATCTCCTGTCTGTATATCTATCATCTATCTCCTGTCTGTATATCTATCATCTATCTCCTGTCTGTATATCTATCATCTATCTCCTGTCTGTATATCTATCATCTATCATCTATCTCCTGTCTGTATATCTATCATCTATCTCCTGTCTGTATATCTATCATCTATCATCTATCTCCTGTCTGTATATCTATCATCTATCTCCTGTCTGTATATCTATCATCTATCTCCTGTCTGTATATCTATCATCTATCTCCTGTCTGTATATCTATCATCTATCTATCTATCATCTATCATCTATCTCCTGACTGTATATCTATCATCTATCTCCTGTCTGTATATCTATCATCCATCTCCTGTCTGTATATCTATCATCTATCTCCTGTCTGCATATCTATCATCTATCTCCTGTCTGTATATCTATCATCTATCTCCTGTCTGTATATCTATCATCTATCTCCTGTCTGTATATCTATCATCTATCTCCTGTCTGTATATCTATCATCTATCTCCTGTCTGTATATCTATCATCTATCTCCTGTCTGTATATCTATCATCTATCTCCTGTCTGTATATCTATCATCTATCTCCTGTCTGTATATCTATCATCTATCACCTGTCTGTATATCTATCATCTATCATCTATCTCCTGTCTGTATATCTATCATCTATCTCCTGTCTGTATATCTATCATCTATCTCCTGTCTGTATATCTATCATCTATCTCCTGTCTGTATATCTATCATCTATCTCCTGTCTGTATATCTATCATCTATCATCTATCTCCTGTCTGTATATCTATCATCTATCATCTATCTCCTGTCTGTATATCTATCATCTATCTCCTGTCTGTATATCTATCATCTATCATCTATCTCCTGTCTGTATATCTATCATCTATCTCCTGTCTGTATATCTATCATCTATCTCCTGTCTGTATATCTATCATCTATCTCCTGTCTGTATATCTATCATCTATCTCCTGTCTGTATATCTATCATCTATCATCTATCTCCTGTCTGTATATCTATCATCTATCATCTATCTCCTGTCTGTATATCTATCATCTATCTCCTGTCTGTATATCTATCATCTATCTCCTGTCTATACATCTATCATCTATCTCCTGTCTATATATCTATCATCTATCTCCTGTCTGTATATCTATCATCTATCTCCTGTCTGTATATCTATCATCTATCTCCTGTCTGTATATCTATCATCTATCTCCTGTCTGTATATCTATCATCTATCACCTGTCTGTATATCTATCATCTATCTCCTGTCTGTATATCTATCATCTATCATCTATCTCCTGTCTGTATATCTATCATCTATCTCCTGTCTGTATATCTATCATCTATCTCCTGTCTGTATATCTATCATCTATCTCCTGTCTGTATATCTATCATCTATCATCTATCTCCTGTCTGTATATCTATCATCTATCTCCTGTCTGTATATCTATCATCTATCTCCTGTCTGTATATCTATCATCTATCTCCTGTCTATATATCTATCATCTATCTCCTGTCTGTATATCTATCATCTATCTCCTGTCTGTATATCTATCATCTATCTCCTGTCTGTATATCTATCATCTATCTCCTGTCTGTATATCTATCATCTATCTCCTGTCTGTATATCTATCATCTATCATCTATCTCCTGTCTGTATATCTATCATCTATCATCTATCTCCTGTCTGTATATCTATCATCTATCTCCTGTCTGTATATCTATCATCTATCTCCTGTATATACATCTATCATCTATCTCCTGTCTGTATATCTGTCCTGCCCCCACTTCACGTACCCCCGGGTCTATGCGGAGCTCGACAGGCAGTTAAACGCCTTCCTACAGTTCAACAAATGAGACTGGTTGAAAGTCCGTAGCTTTATTAAACTGATGTAGGATTAGGGTGAAACTGAAGAAAAACAGGAATGTACAATCTATTAGAATAGTACAATAATATAACAGGAGCATGTTACATACATTACATTAGCATATAACAAGAAACAAGCTGATACATATACAGTCTGGGACCAAACATGGCGGACCATGAGGTTGGGCCTATCTGTGCAATTACAGTGCAATTACAGATCTATACATCACACTTCATATAAGAGACTTTATACAGAGTGGTCCTATAGCTGCTAGTAGCTATATATTCTTATAGACAGTCTCCTTACCGGCTATACTACAACAAGGGTTAAGATGGATGAATATAGGTCTTCTCTCTGTGTAGACATGAAGGGAACTGCCCTTCTCCTACCCACAATCCTTTGTATCTGCTAGTGGGTGGGGAAAACAGAATGTAAGTAGTTATTAACTTTGGCCATTAGATGGCGCCTGCAAACAAACATCTGTTACATAATGGACAAATTAAGAACATCATTTAACCTGCATAACATTTGCCAGTGGGCAGCACACTCCCCGCCTGGCGTCAATCGATGCCACCACAAGAGTCCTCAGATGACAGCAATAAGATTAGTTCAGTTACTGGTCTGAAGAACATTTTTGCAGAGGTGCCAGCCTTTACAATCCTTCACATTAGCAAGCTTGGTATTTTTGAAAGAACGAGCTATGTGGATTAAGAAAGTGATGGCACGAACAAGTGATTTCCAGGTTGAGAACCTGCTGAATCGGTGAGACTTAAGGTAATTGTCTGAAGTCACTGTGTGTAGTGTCGATACCTTGGGACGGATTTCTGCATCCTTGTCAGCATCCACAAGTTTAAATGTTTCAAGATCCGTAGTGCCGTGTTCTGAGCTGTATAGAAAGGCAGGACCTGTAAACCATGTAGTGTCTTTAAGGCGGTTGGCAGCAACAGATCTAGTTGCTTGGTCTGCAGGATTTTGATCAGTAGGAACAAAATTCCACTGTTTTGGCAAAGTTGACCTCCTGATTCGTAGAACCCTGTTGTTGACATACACGTAGAAGCGTCGGCTTTCGTTGTAGATATATCCCAAGACTACCTTGCTGTCTGTGTAAAACACAGCATCTTTGATCTCCAAATGCATCTCTGTTGCGATCATCTCAGCAAGCTCAACTGCTAATACTGCAGCACAAAGTTCTAGTCTCGGTATAGTGTGCTCAGGGAGTGGTGCAAGTTTTGCTTTGCCCATGACGAATCCTATATGACATTGTCCTTTAATGTCTACTGTTTTAAGATAGGCCACAGCAGCAATGGCTTTGATAGAAGCATCAGAAAACACATAAAGTCTTTGTAGCTGAACCTCTGTAGATGGCACAGGGGCATATGAGCGTGCAACATGTAGATGAGAGAGATTTGTTAGAGAATCCTTCCACTCTACCCACAGTGCTTTCTTTTCATTGGGAAGTTGTTCATCCCAGTCAGAGGCATCATGAGTCAAATCTCTAAGTATTGCTTTACCTTGGATGGTAACAGGAGCTGCAAACCCTAAAGGATCATACAAGCTGTTTATAGCAGATAGTACTCCTCTCCGAGTAAAGGGTTTCTCTTCCTCGCTGACTTGGAAGGTAAAGGTGTCAGACTTTAAGTCCCAGAGCAGTCCAAGACTACGTTGCATTGGAAAAGTGTCAGTACTTAAGTCCTTTAAGTCATTGCTGTAATCATGAGAGGGAAATGCTTCCATTAATTTTTTGCTGTTGGAGGCAATTTTATGGAGTCTCAGGTTTGAATTAGCAAGCAATTCTTGAGCTCTCTTAAGAAGACTTATTGCAGACTCATTTGTAGGTAGCGATTTTAAACAGTCATCCACATAAAAGTCCTTTTTGACAAACTGTGTAACGTCTGAACCATATTCTTTCTCACCCTCCCTGGCTGAATGTTTAAGTCCATATATAGCCACTGATGGGGAAGGGCTGTTACCAAAGATGTGCACGCGCATGCGATACTCGATGGGTTCCTCCAAGGGGTTGTTGTCCTTGAACCAAAAGAACCTAAGGAAATTTCGGTGTTCCTCTTTAACAAGAAAACAGTGGAACATTTGTTGGATGTCAGCCATAAATGCAACAGAGTCTCTGCGAAATCTGAGAAGCACTCCAAGGAGTCGGTTGTTGAGGTCTGGACCTGGCAGTAGGACATCATTTAAGGAAACACCCTCAAATTTGGCACTAGAGTCAAATACTACTCTTATCTGTCCTGGTTTCTTTGGGTGGTAAACTCCAAATATAGGTAGATACCAGCATTCCTCTGAATCCTTTAAGGTTGGAGCTATCTCTGCATGGGAGTTCTCAAATACTCTTTCCATAAATGTAAAGAAGTGGTCTTTCATATCAGGCTTTTTCTGAAGATTCCGTCTAAGGGAAGCAAAGCGTTTATAAACTTGTTCTCGATTGTTAGGCAAACACTGCCTTTTGGGTCTGAAGGGAAGAGGTGCTATCCAACTATTTGATTCATCTTTAACTATTCCTTGCTCCATTATTTCTAAGAACAGTCTATCCTCAAAGGACATTGCCAGTTGATTGTCTTCCTTTGTTCTCTGGAAGACTGTGCATCCTAAGTGGTCATGGTCACTAGTACAAGTATGGTTGTCACAAAGGTTGCTAGTGATATGACAGGGTAGAGGAATGCTGTGTGGAAGCTCTTTTATGAAGATGTTACTGTAACATGGTTGAAAGAGAGAAGGGCGTCCATTCTCTAATGTGCTGGTAAGCATGTTGTTCACCGAAGTGGGTCTGTGCACACCACCTATACAAACATCACCTACAATCACCCACCCTAGGTCAAGTTTCTGGGCAAATGGAGCATTGTGAGGACCATTAATTTGATGTCTAGGCTTGTGAACTTGCAAGATATCTCTTCCAAGGAGCAGAATTATCTGAGCTTGAGGATCTAACTTGGGTATGAGATGAGCTATATGCTTCAAATGGGGTTGGTGTTTTGCAACATCTGGTGTAGGGATTTCAGACCTGTTATCAGGGATCTGGTTACACTCGATTATGGTTGGTAAAGTCAGGCAGGTGCGACCATCTATAGACTCTATTGTGTACCCAGTAGCTCTTCTCCCCGCCGTCTCAACAGTGCCTGCACAAGTCTTTAGGGAGTAGGGAGAGCCGGGTCCCTTAATGTTGAAAATCTCAAAGAAAGTAGATCTAGCCAGAGATTTATTACTTTGGTCATCAAGAATGGCATATACTTTCAAGGCTTTGTCTTTGCAGTCCGTTGGGTAAACTCTGACAAGACAGATTTTTGAGCAGGACCTGCCACCTACAAGTCCTTTGCAGACCTCAGTGCATTGAGAAGTAACATCTGGTGTCTCTGTTTCAGTATTTCCCTCCTCTCCACCTTGTTCCTGGCCACTTTCTATATGAGACGAGGCCCACGGTGGTGGCCCAGGGTGTAAAGCTGAGTTGTGATCTGTGCTGTCACATTCTGTACATTTAACACTGACCTTACAGTCCTTTGCGAAGTGTGATGTTGCTAAGCAGCACTTGTAGCAGATTTTGTTGTCCCTGAGGAAAGCTTTGCGGTCCTCCATGGACTTCTCTCTGAAGCCTCTGCATTTCAGTAGGGAATGTGGCTTCTTGTGCAGGGGACACTGCTTACTTGGATCCGTGGATCTTCCATCCTGGTGGGAGGAGCTTGAAGGCCTGTAAGAATTACTTTTAGAAGAAACATTAGTTTTGTGAACTGCTACCGGAGTTTTATGTTGTTTAAGACCAGATGGAGTGGCACAGGATAGAGTAAAATCAAAACTGGGATCATTTCTGATTTTTGCTTGCTGAGTAATAAATTCCACAAATACACTGAAGGGTGGAAACTGTACATCATGGATTTCCTTATACTTAAAACCATGATTGACCCACTTCTCTTGTAGGTTGTGAGGAAGTTTTTGCACTATAGGGTTGACACCTCTGGCTGTGTCAAGAAATGCAAGTCCCTTTAAATCTCCTTCTGCTTTGGCAACCTGTAGTTCAGTTAACAGATCACTTAGTTCCCTAAGTTTTTGGTAGCCCTTGCTAGCTATTCTAGGGAAGTCATCAATTCTTTTGAATAATGAATTTTCTATAACCTCTGCTGAGCCATAACACTCATCAAGTCTATCCCAGATCATCTTTAAGCCTGTTTCTGGATAGTTTATGTTAATGGCTCTGATCCTCTTAGCATGCTCAGCAGATTCATCTCCAAGCCATTTCACCAGTAGATCTAGCTCTTCCCTAGAAGACAAGTCTAAGTCTCTTATAAGACTCTGGAATGAGGATCGCCAAGCCCTATAGTTCTCAGGGCGATCATTGAACTTTACAAGTCCTTTGGTGACAAGCTCACGTCGAACAAAGAACTTAGCAAAGTCTATTGTGGCTTGGTTTGTGCTGAGACAGGTTGGCAAGTGGTTGCCTTGGTGAGAGTGTGGTGTGTAGCCATACCTGTCAGAAGTCTCTTCTTTGGGTTTCACAGTGCCACATTGTCTGGGAGTGTAGTAACTTCCTGGATGTTGGGGTGAAGCTTGGGTTCTCTGGTAGGCAGGGAAGTTGACTTGAGCTGTGTCATTCTCTTGTTTGCAGAAATGTGGTCTGAGGTCCGCTTCTTGACATAAAATATGATGCCTTGGACTTGACTCGCAGTTGGTAACCTTTGTTTCATGTGTAGTCTGAGGATTACACGCAGGATGCTGAAGGACATATTCTGAAGTGCGTTCTAGTGTATCCTGGGGTTCTTGTTCCAGATCAGGCATGCTACTGTGTCTGCTGGGCTCGCTGTGAGAGAACGCGGCTGCCTCTAAGATTTCTGCTTCCGCCATGGCAGCTGCGGCTTCCCTCTCAATTGTCAGCTTCTCGAGTGTAGCTTCCAGGCGTGCTCTTTCTAAGTCTAGAGAAGCCTGTTCTGCTTCTAAGGAAGCCTGTTGTCGTGCCCTCTCTGCTTCTAAGGAGGCTTGTTGTAATTTCAGCTGCATCTCTTGTTCAGCAAAGGTAGCCCGTGTCCTCGCTGCTTCCGCTTTTGCGCGGGCGATGGCGGCTGCATTGCTAGTGGTAGATGCTTTTGAGGAACTGGCCCGTGATCTTGTCTTGATAGAAGACACTTGGCTTTGTGACATGCTTTGACCGTTTAGAGATTGCTGTGTTGCCTGTTTGCAGGTGACTGCGTAGACAGTAGCAGACCTCTGTGTAGTCTAAATCTTTCCCGCTTGTTTCCAGCAGCCGTTTCACTGTCCTGCCCCCACTTCACGTACCCCCGGGTCTATGCGGAGCTCGACAGGCAGTTAAACGCCTTCCTACAGTTCAACAAATGAGACTGGTTGAAAGTCCGTAGCTTTATTAAACTGATGTAGGATTAGGGTGAAACTGAAGAAAAACAGGAATGTACAATCTATTAGAATAGTACAATAATATAACAGGAGCATGTTACATACATTACATTAGCATATAACAAGAAACAAGCTGATACATATACAGTCTGGGACCAAACATGGCGGACCATGAGGTTGGGCCTATCTGTGCAATTACAGTGCAATTACAGATCTATACATCACACTTCATATAAGAGACTTTATACAGAGTGGTCCTATAGCTGCTAGTAGCTATATATTCTTATAGACAGTCTCCTTACCGGCTATACTACAACAAGGGTTAAGATGGATGAATATAGGTCTTCTCTCTGTGTAGACATGAAGGGAACTGCCCTTCTCCTACCCACAATCCTTTGTATCTGCTAGTGGGTGGGGAAAACAGAATGTAAGTAGTTATTAACTTTGGCCATTAGATGGCGCCTGCAAACAAACATCTGTTACATAATGGACAAATTAAGAACATCATTTAACCTGCATAACATTTGCCAGTGGGCAGCACAATATCTATCATCTATCTCCTGTCTGTATATCTATCATCTATCTCCTGTCTGTATATCTATCATCTATCATCTATCTCCTGTCTGTATATCTATCATCTATCTCCTGTCTGTATATCTATCATCTATCTCCTGTCTGTATATCTATCATCTATCTCCTGTCTGTATATCTATCATCTATCTATCTATCATCTATCATCTATCTCCTGTCTGTATATCTATCATCTATCTCCTGTCTGTATATCTATCATCTATCTCCTGTCTGTATATCTATCATCTATCTCCTGTCTGTATATCTATCATCTATCTCCTGTCTGTATATCTATCATCTATCATCTATCTCCTGTCTGTATATCTATCATCTATCTCCTGTCTGTATATCTATCATCTATCATCTATCTCCTGTCTGTATATCTATCATCTATCTCCTGTCTGTATATCTATCATCTATCTCCTGTCTGTATATCTATCATCTATCTATCTATCATCTATCATCTATCTCCTGACTGTATATCTATCATCTATCTCCTGTCTGTATATCTATCATCCATCTCCTGTCTGTATATCTATCATCTATCTCCTGTCTGCATATCTATCATCTATCTCCTGTCTGTATATCTATCATCTATCTCCTGTCTGTATATCTATCATCTATCTCCTGTCTGTATATCTATCATCTATCTCCTGTCTGTATATCTATCATCTATCTCCTGTCTGTATATCTATCATCTATCATCTATCTCCTGTCTGTATATCTATCATCTATCTCCTGTCTGTATATCTATCATCTATCATCTATCTCCTGTCTGTATATCTATCATCTATCTCCTGTCTGTATATCTATCATCTATCTCCTGTCTGTATATCTATCATCTATCATCTATCTCCTGTCTGTATATCTATCATCTATCATCTATCTCCTGTCTGTATATCTATCATCTATCTCCTGTCTGTATATCTATCATCTATCTCCTGTCTGTATATCTATCATCTATCATCTATCTCCTGTCTGTATATCTATCATCTATCTCCTGTCTGTATATCTATCATCTATCTCCTGTCTGTATATCTATCATCTATCTCCTGTCTGTATATCTATCATCTATCTCCTGTCTGTATATCTATCATCTATCTCCTGTCTGTATATCTATCATCTATCATCTATCTCCTGTCTGTATATCTATCATCTATCTCCTGTCTGTATATCTATCATCTATCTCCTGTCTGTATATCTATCATCTATCTCCTGTCTGTATATCTATCATCTATCTCCTGTCTGTATATCTATCATCTATCTCCTGTCTGTATATCTATCATCTATCTGCTGTCTGTATATCTATCATCTATCTCCTGTCTGTATATCTATCATCTATCTCCTGTTTGTATATCTATCATCTATCTCCTGTCTGTATATCTATCATCTATCTCCTGTCTGTATATCTATCATCTATCTCCTGTCTGTATATCTATCATCTATCATCTATCTCCTGTCTGTATATCTATCATCTATCTCCTGTCTGTATATCTATCATCTATCTCCTGTCTGTATATCTATCATCTATCTATCTATCATCTATCATCTATCTCCTGACTGTATATCTATCATCTATCTCCTGTCTGTATATCTATCATCTATCTCCTGTCTGTATATCTATCATCTATCACCTGTCTGTATATCTATCATCTATCATCTATCTCCTGTCTGTATATCTATCATCTATCTCCTGTCTGTATATCTATCATCTATCTCCTGTCTGTATATCTATCATCTATCTCCTGTCTGTATATCTATCATCTATCATCTATCTCCTGTCTGTATATCTATCATCTATCTCCTGTCTGTATATCTATCATCTATCTCCTGTCTGTATATCTATCATCTATCTCCTGTCTGTATATCTATCATCTATCATCTATCTCCTGTCTGTATATCTATCATCTATCATCTATCTCCTGTCTGTATATCTATCATCTATCTCCTGTCTGTATATCTATCATCTATCTCCTGTCTGTATATCTATCATCTATCTCCTGTCTGTATATCTATCATCTATCTCCTGTCTGTATATCTATCATCTATCATCTATCTCCTGTCTGTATATCTATCATCTATCTCCTGTCTGTATATCTATCATCTATCTCCTGTCTGTATATCTATCATCTATCTCCTGTCTGTATATCTATCATCTATCTCCTGTCTGTATATCTATCATCTATCATCTATCTCCTGTCTGTATATCTATCATCTATCTCCTGTCTGTATATCTATCATCTATCTCCTGTCTGTATATCTATCATCTATCTCCTGTCTGTATATCTATCATCTATCATCTATCTCCTGTCTGTATATCTATCATCTATCATCTATCTCCTGTCTGTATATCTATCATCTATCTCCTGTCTGTATATCTATCATCTATCTCCTGTCTGTATATCTATCATCTATCTCCTGTCTGTATATCTATCATCTATCATCTATCTCCTGTCTGTATATCTATCATCTATCTCCTGTCTGTATATCTATCATATATCTCCTGTCTGTATATCTATCATCTATCATCTATCTCCTGTCTGTATATCTATCATCTATCATCTATCTCCTGTCTGTATATCTATCATCTATCTCCTGTCTGTATATCTATCATCTATCTCCTGTCTGTATATCTATCATCTATCTCCTGACTGTATATCTATCATCTATCTCCTGTCTGTATATCTATCATCTATCTCCTGTCTGTATATCTATCATCTATCATCTATCTCCTGTCTGTATATCTATCATCTATCATCTATCTCCTGTCTGTATATCTATCATCTATCATCTATCTCCTGTCTGTATATCTATCATCTATCTCCTGTCTGTATATCTATCATCTATCTCCTGTCTGTATATCTATCATCTATCTCCTGTCTGTATATCTATCATCTATCATCTATCTCCTGTCTGTATATCTATCATCTATCTCCTGTCTGTATATCTATCATCTATCTCCTGTCTGTATATCTATCATCTATCATCTATCTCCTGTCTGTATATCTATCATCTATCATCTATCTCCTGTCTGTATATCTATCATCTATCTCCTGTCTGTATGTCTATCATCTATCATCTATCTCCTGTCTGTATATCTATCATCTATCACCTGTCTGTATATCTATCATCTATCATCTATCTCCTGTCTGTATATCTATCATCTATCTCCTGTCTGTATATCTATCATCTATCATCTATCTCCTGTCTGTATATCTATCATCTATCTCCTGTCTGTATATCTATCATCTATCTCCTGTCTGTATATCTATCATCTATCATCTATCTCCTGTCTGTATATCTATCATCTATCTCCTGTCTGTATATCTATCATCTATCTCATGTCTGTATATCTATCATCTATCTCCTGTCTGTATATCTATCATCTATCTCCTGTCTGTATATCTATCATCTATCATCTATCTCCTGTCTGTATATCTATCATCTATCTCCTGTCTGTATATCTATCATCTATCTCCTGTCTGTATATCTATCATCTATCTCCTGTCTGTATATCTATCATCTATCATCTATCTCCTGTCTGTATATCTATCATCTATCTCCTGTCTGTATATCTATCATCTATCTCCTGTCTGTATATCTATCATCTATCTATCTATCATCTATCATCTATCTCCTGACTGTATATCTATCATCTATCTCCTGTCTGTATATCTATCATCTATCTCCTGTCTGTATATCTATCATCTATCATCTATCTCCTGTCTGTATATCTATCATCTATCTCCTGTCTGTATATCTATCATCTATCTCCTGTCTGTATATCTATCATCTATCTCCTGTCTGTATATCTATCATCTATCTATCTATCATCTATCATCTATCTCCTGACTGTATATCTATCATCTATCTCCTGTCTGTATATCTATCATCTATCTCCTGTCTGTATATCTATCATCTATCTCCTGTCTGTATATCTATCATCTATCTCCTGTCTGTATATCTATCATCTATCTCCTGTCTGTATATCTATCATCTATCTCCTGTCTGTATATCTATCATCTATCACCTGTCTGTATATCTATCATCTATCATCTATCTCCTGTCTGTATATCTATCATCTATCATCTATCTCCTGTCTGTATATCTATCATCTATCATCTATCTCCTGTCTGTATATCTATCATCTATCTCCTGTCTGTATATCTATCATCTATCTCCTGTCTGTATATCTATCATCTATCATCTATCTCCTGTCTGTATATCTATCATCTATCTCCTGTCTGTATATCTATCATCTATCTCCTGTCTGTATATCTATCATCTATCTCCTGTCTGTATATCTATCATCTATCATCTATCTCCTGTCTGTATATCTATCATCTATCTCCTGTCTGTATATCTATCATCTATCTCCTGTCTGTATATCTATCATCTATCTCCTGTCTGTATATCTATCATCTATCTCCTGTCTGTATATCTATCATCTATCATCTATCTCCTGTCTGTATATCTATCATCTATCTCCTGTCTGTATATCTATCATCTATCTCCTGTCTGTATATCTATCATCTATCTCCTGTCTGTATATCTATCATCTATCTCCTGTCTGTATATCTATCATCTATCATCTATCTCCTGTCTGTATATCTATCATCTATCTCCTGTCTGTATATCTATCATCTATCTCCTGTCTGTATATCTATCATCTATCTCCTGTCTGTATATCTATCATCTATCTCCTGTCTGTATATCTATCATCTATCATCTATCTCCTGTCTGTATATCTATCATCTATCATCTATCTCCTGTCTGCATATCTATCATCTATCTCCTGTCTGTATATCTATCATCTATCTCCTGTCTGTATATCTATCATCTATCTCCTGTCTGTATATCTATCATCTATCATCTATCTCCTGTCTGTATATCTATCATCTATCATCTATCTCCTGTCTGTATATCTATCATCTATCTCCTGTCTGTATATCTATCATCTATCTCCTGTCTGTATATCTATCATCTATCTCCTGTCTGTATATCTATCATCTATCATCTATCACCTGTCTGTATATCTATCATCTATCATCTATCTCCTGTCTGTATATCTATCATCTATCATCTATCTCCTGTCTGTATATCTATCATCTATCATCTATCTCCTGTCTGTATATCTATCATCTATCTCCTGTCTGTATATCTATCATCTATCTCCTGTCTGTATATCTATCATCTATCTATCTATCATCTATCATCTATCTCCTGACTGTATATCTATCATCTATCTCCTGTCTGTATATCTATCATCTATCTCCTGTCTGTATATCTATCATCTATCTCCTGTCTGTATATCTATCATCTATCATCTATCTCCTGTCTGTATATCTATCATCTATCTCCTGTCTGTATATCTATCATCTATCATCTATCTCCTGTCTGTATATCTATCATCTATCATCTATCTCCTGTCTGTATATCTATCATCTATCTCCTGTCTGTATATCTATCATCTATCTCCTGTCTGTATATCTATCATCTATCTCCTGTCTGTATATCTATCATCTATCTCCTGTCTGTATATCTATCATCTATCATCTATCTCCTGTCTGTATATCTATCATCTATCATCTATCTCCTGTCTGTATATCTATCATCTATCTCCTGTCTGTATATCTATCATCTATCTCCTGTCTGTATATCTATCATCTATCATCTATCTCCTGTCTGTATATCTATCATCTATCTATCTATCATCTATCATCTATCTCCTGTCTGTATATCTATCATCTATCTCCTGTCTGTATATCTATCATCTATCTCCTGTCTGTATATCTATCATCTATCTCCTGTCTGTATATCTATCATCTATCTATCTATCATCTATCATCTATCTCCTGACTGTATATCTATCATCTATCTCCTGTCTGTATATCTATCATCTATCTCCTGTCTGTATATCTATCATCTATCTCCTGTCTGTATATCTATCATCTATCTCCTGTCTGTATATCTATCATCTATCTCCTGTCTGTATATCTATCATCTATCTATCTATCATCTATCATCTATCTCCTGTCTGTATATCTATCATCTATCATCTATCTCCTGTCTGTATATCTATCATCTATCATCTATCTCCTGTCTGTATATCTATCATCTATCTCCTGTCTGTATATCTATCATCTATCTCCTGTCTGTATATCTATCATCTATCATCTATCTCCTGTCTGTATATCTATCATCTATCTCCTGTCTGTATATCTATCATCTATCTCCTGTCTGTATATCTATCATCTATCTCCTGTCTGTATATCTATCATCTATCTCCTGTCTGTATATCTATCATCTATCATCTATCTCCTGTCTGTATATCTATCATCTATCTCCTGTCTGTATATCTATCATCTATCACCTGTCTGTATATCTATCATCTATCATCTATCTCCTGTCTGTATATCTATCATCTATCTCCTGTCTGTATATCTATCATCTATCTCCTGTCTGTATATCTATCATCTATCTCCTGTCTGTATATCTATCATCTATCATCTATCTCCTGTCTGTATATCTATCATCTATCATCTATCTCCTGTCTGTATATCTATCATCTATCTCCTGTCTGTATATCTATCATCTATCTCCTGTCTGTATATCTATCATCTATCATCTATCTCCTGTCTGTATATCTATCATCTATCATCTATCTCCTGTCTGTATATCTATCATCTATCTCCTGTCTGTATATCTATCATCTATCTCCTGTCTGTATATCTATCATCTATCTCCTGTCTGTATATCTATCATCTATCATCTATCACCTGTCTGTATATCTATCATCTATCATCTATCTCCTGTCTGTATATCTATCATCTATCATCTATCTCCTGTCTGTATATCTATCATCTATCATCTATCTCCTGTCTGTATATCTATCATCTATCTCCTGTCTGTATATCTATCATCTATCTCCTGTCTGTATATCTATCATCTATCATCTATCTCCTGTCTGTATATCTATCATCTATCTCCTGTCTGTATATCTATCATCTATCTCCTGTCTGTATATCTATCATCTATCTCCTGTCTGTATATCTATCATCTATCTATCTATCATCTATCATCTATCTCCTGACTGTATATCTATCATCTATCTCCTGTCTGTATATCTATCATCTATCTCCTGTCTGTATATCTATCATCTATCATCTATCTCCTGTCTGTATATCTATCATCTATCTCCTGTCTGTATATCTATCATCTATCTCCTGTCTGTATATCTATCATCTATCTCCTGTCTGTATATCTATCATCTATCTCCTGTCTGTATATCTATCATCTATCTCCTGTCTGTATATCTATCATCTATCTCCTGTCTGTATATCTATCATCTATCTCCTGTCTGTATATCTATCATCTATCTCCTGTCTGTATATCTATCATCTATCATCTATCTCCTGTCTGTATATCTATCATCTATCATCTATCTCCTGTCTGTATATCTATCATCTATCTCCTGTCTGTATATCTATCATCTATCTCCTGTCTGTATATCTATCATCTATCATCTATCTCCTGTCTGTATATCTATCATCTATCTCCTGTCTGTATATCTATCATCTATCATCTATCTCCTGTCTGTATATCTATCATCTATCTCCTGTCTGTATATCTATCATCTATCTCCTGTCTGTATATCTATCATCTATCTCCTGTCTGTATATCTATCATCTATCTCCTGTCTGTATATCTATCATCTATCTCCTGTCTGTATATCTATCATCTATCTCCTGTCTGTATATCTATCATCTATCTATCTATCATCTATCATCTATCTCCTGACTGTATATCTATCATCTATCTCCTGTCTGTATATCTATCATCCATCTCCTGTCTGTATATCTATCATCTATCTCCTGTCTGTATATCTATCATCTATCTCCTGTCTGTATATCTATCATCTATCTCCTGTCTGTATATCTATCATCTATATTCTGTCTGTATATCTATCATCTATCTCCTGTCTGTATATCTATCATCTATCTCCTGTCTGTATATCTATCATCTATCTCCTGTCTGTATATCTATCATCTATCTCCTGTCTGTATATCTATCATCTATCTCCTGTCTGTATATCTATCATCTATCTCCTGTCTGTATATCTATCATCTATCATCTATCTCCTGTCTGTATATCTATCATCTATCTCCTGTCTGTATATCTATCATCTATCATCTATCTCCTGTCTGTATATCTATCATCTATCTCCTGTCTGTATATCTATCATCTATCTCATGTCTGTATATCTATCATCTATCTCCTGTCTGTATATCTATCATCTATCATCTATCTCCTGTCTGTATATCTATCATCTATCTCCTGTCTGTATATCTATCATCTATCTCCTGTCTGTATATCTATCATCTATCTCCTGTCTGTATATCTATCATCTATCTCCTGTCTGTATATCTATCATCTATCTCCTGTCTATACATCTATCATCTATCTCCTGTCTGTATATCTATCATCTATCATCTATCTCCTGTCTGTATATCTATCATCTATCATCTATCTCCTGTCTGTATATCTATCATCTATCATCTATCTCCTGTCTGTATATCTATCATCTATCATCTATCTCCTGTCTGTATATCTATCATCTATCTCCTGTCTGTATATCTATCATCTATCATCTATCTCCTGTCTGTTTATCTATCATCTATCTCCTGTCTGTATATCTATCATCTATCTCCTGTCTGTATATCTATCATCTATCTCCTGTCTGTATATCTATCATCTATCACCTGTCTGTATATCTATCATCTATCTCCTGTCTGTATATCTATCATCTATCTCCTGTCTGTATATCTATCATCTATCTCCTGTCTGTATATCTATCATCTATCTCCTGTCTATACATCTATCATCTATCTCCTGTCTGTATATCTATCATCTATCTCCTGTCTGTATATCTATCATCTATCTCCTGTCTGTATATCTATCATCTATCTCCTGTCTGTATATCTATCATCTATCACCTGTCTGTATATCTATCATCTATCACCTGTCTGTATATCTATCATCTATCTCCTGTCTGTATATCTATCATCTATCATCTATCTCCTGTCTGTATATCTATCATCTATCTCCTGTCTGTATATCTATCATCTATCTCCTGTCTGTATATCTATCATCTATCATCTATCTCCTGTCTGTATATCTATCATCTATCTCCTGTCTGTATATCTATCATCTATCTCCTGTCTATATATATCTATCATCTATCTCCTGTCTATATATCTATCATCTATCTCCTGTCTGTATATCTATCATCTATCTCCTGTCTGTATATCTATCATCTATCTCCTGTCTGTATATCTATCATCTATCTCCTGTCTGTATATCTATCATCTATCATCTATCTCCTGTCTGTATATCTATCATCTATCATCTATCTCCTGTCTGTATATCTATCATCTATCTCCTGTCTGTATATCTATCATCTATCTCCTGTCTGTATATCTATCATCTATCTCCTGTCTGTATATCTATCATCTATCTCCTGTCTGTATATCTATCATCTATCTCCTGTCTGTATATCTATCATCTATCATCTATCTCCTGTCTGTATATCTATCATCTATCTCCTGTCTGTATATCTATCATCTATCTATCTATCATCTATCATCTATCTCCTGACTGTATATCTATCATCTATCTCCTGTCTGTATATCTATCATCTATCTCCTGTCTGTATATCTATCATCTATCACCTGTCTGTATATCTATCATCTATCATCTATCTCCTGTCTGTATATCTATCATCTATCTCCTGTCTGTATATCTATCATCTATCTCCTGTCTGTATATCTATCATCTATCATCTATCTCCTGTCTGTATATCTATCATCTATCATCTATCTCCTGTCTGTATATCTATCATCTATCATCTATCTCCTGTCTGTATATCTATCATCTATCTCTTGTCTGTATATCTATCATCTATCTCCTGTCTGTATATCTATCATCTATCTCCTGTCTGTATATCTATCATCTATCACCTGTCTGTATATCTATCATCTATCTCCTGTCTGTATATCTATCATCTATCTCCTGTCTGTATATCTATCATCTATCTCCTGTCTGTATATCTATCATCTATCTCCTGTCTGTATATCTATCATCTATCATCTATCTCCTGTCTGTATATCTATCATCTATCTCCTGTCTGTATATCTATCATCTATCATCTATCTCCTGTCTGTATATCTATCATCTATCTCCTGTCTGTATATCTATCATCTATCTCCTGTCTGTATATCTATCATCTATCTATCTATCATCTATCATCTATCTCCTGACTGTATATCTATCATCTATCTCCTGTCTGTATATCTATCATCTATCTCCTGTCTGTATATCTATCATCTATCTCCTGTCTGTATATCTATCATCTATCTCCTGTCTGTATATCTATCATCTATCTCCTGTCTGTATATCTATCATCTATCTCCTGTCTGTATATCTATCATCTATCTCCTGTCTGTATATCTATCATCTATCTCCTGTCTGTATATCTATCATCTATCTCCTGTCTGTATATCTATCATCTATCACCTGTCTGTATATCTATCATCTATCATCTATCTCCTGTCTGTATATCTATCATCTATCTCCTGTCTGTATATCTATCATCTATCTCCTGTCTGTATATCTATCATCTATCATCTATCTCCTGTCTGTATATCTATCATCTATCTCCTGTCTGTATATCTATCATCTATCTCCTGTCTGTATATCTATCATCTATCTCCTGTCTGTATATCTATCATCTATCTCCTGTCTGTATATCTATCATCTATCATCTATCTCCTGTCTGTATATCTATCATCTATCTCCTGTCTGTATATCTATCATCTATCTCATGTCTGTATATCTATCATCTATCTCCTGTCTGTATATCTATCATCTATCATCTATCTCCTGTCTGTATATCTATCATCTATCTCCTGTCTGTATATCTATCATCTATCTCCTGTCTGTATATCTATCATCTATCTCCTGTCTGTATATCTATCATCTATCATCTATCTCCTGTCTGTATATCTATCATCTATCTCCTGTCTGTATATCTATCATCTATCTCCTGTCTGTATATCTATCATCTATCTATCTATCATCTATCATCTATCTCCTGACTGTATATCTATCATCTATCTCCTGTCTGTATATCTATCATCTATCTCCTGTCTGTATATCTATCATCTATCTCCTGTCTGTATATCTATCATCTATCTCCTGTCTGTATATCTATCATCTATCTCCTGTCTGTATATCTATCATCTATCACCTGTCTGTATATCTATCATCTATCTCCTGTCTGTATATCTATCATCTATCTCCTGTCTGTATATCTATCATCTATCTATCTATCATCTATCATCTATCTCCTGTCTGTATATCTATCATCTATCTCCTGTCTGTATATCTATCATCTATCATCTATCTCCTGTCTGTATATCTATCATCTATCATCTATCTCCTGTCTGTATATCTATCATCTATCTCCTGTCTGTTTATCTATCATCTATCTCCTGTCTGTATATCTATCATCTATCATCTATCTCCTGTCTGTATATCTATCATCTATCTCCTGTCTGTATATCTATCATCTATCTCCTGTCTGTATATCTATCATCTATCTCCTGTCTGTATATCTATCATCTATCTCCTGTCTGTATATCTATCATCTATCATCTATCTCCTGTCTGTATATCTATCATCTATCATCTATCTCCTGTCTGTATATCTATCATCTATCTCCTGTCTGTATATCTATCATCTATCTCCTGTCTGTATATCTATCATCTATCTCCTGTCTGTATATCTATCATCTATCTCCTGTCTGTATATCTATCATCTATCTCCTGTCTGTATATCTATCATCTATCTCCTGTCTGTATATCTATCATCTATCTCCTGTCTGTATATCTATCATCTATCATCTATCTCCTGTCTGTATATCTATCATCTATCATCTATCTCCTGTCTGTATATCTATCATCTATCTCCTGTCTGTATATCTATCATCTATCTCCTGTCTGTATATCTATCATCTATCTCCTGTCTGTATATCTATCATCTATCACCTGTCTGTATATCTATCATCTATCTCCTGTCTGTATATCTATCATCTATCTCCTGTCTGTATATCTATCATCTATCATCTATCTCCTGTCTGTATATCTATCATCTATCTCCTGTCTGTATATCTATCATCTATCTCCTGTCTGTATATCTATCATCTATCTCCTGTCTGTATATCTATCATCTATCTCCTGTCTGTATATCTATCATCTATCTCCTGTCTGTATATCTATCATCTATCATCTATCTCCTGACTGTATATCT
Source organism: Engystomops pustulosus (assembly GCF_040894005.1). Lineage (NCBI taxonomy): Eukaryota > Metazoa > Chordata > Amphibia > Anura > Leptodactylidae > Engystomops > Engystomops pustulosus. The sequence goes on along the minus strand of NC_092420.1, from coordinate 14,748,665 downwards.
ATCATCTATCTCCTGTCTGTATATCTATCATCTATCTCCTGTCTGTATATCTATCATCTATCTCCTGTCTGTATATCTATCATCTATCTCCTGTCTGTATATCTATCATCTATCTCCTGTCTGTATATCTATCATCTATCTCCTGTCTGTATATCTATCATCTATCTCCTGTCTGTATATCTATCATCTATCATCTATCTCCTGTCTGTATATCTATCATCTATCATCTATCTCCTGTCTGTATATCTATCATCTATCTCCTGTCTGTATATCTATCATCTATCTCCTGTCTGTATATCTATCATCTATCTCCTGTCTGTATATCTATCATCTATCACCTGTCTGTATATCTATCATCTATCTCCTGTCTGTATATCTATCATCTATCTCCTGTCTGTATATCTATCATCTATCATCTATCTCCTGTCTGTATATCTATCATCTATCTCCTGTCTGTATATCTATCATCTATCTCCTGTCTGTATATCTATCATCTATCTCCTGTCTGTATATCTATCATCTATCATCTATCTCCTGTCTGTATATCTATCATCTATCTCCTGTCTGTATATCTATCATCTATCTCCTGTCTGTATATCTATCATCTATCTCCTGTCTGTATATCTATCATCTATCATCTATCTCCTGTCTGTATATCTATCATCTATCTCCTGTCTGTATATCTATCATCTATCACCTGTCTGTATATCTATCATCTATCTCCTGTCTGTATATCTATCATCTATCTCCTGTCTATCATCTATCATCTATCTCCTGTCTGTATATCTATCATCTATCTCCTGTCTGTATATCTATCATCTTTCTCCTGTCTGTATATCTATCATCTATCACCTGTCTGTATATCTATCATCTATCATCTATCTCCTGTCTGTATATCTATCATCTATCTCCTGTCTGTATATCTATCATCTATCTCCTGTCTGTATATCTATCATCTATCTCCTGTCTGTATATCTATCATCTATCACCTGTCTGTATATCTATCATCTATCTCCTGTCTGTATATCTATCATCTATCACCTGTCTGTATATCTATCATCTATCTCCTGTCTATCATCTATCATCTATCTCCTGTCTGTATATCTATCATCTATCTCCTGTCTGTATATCTATCATCTATCATCTATCTCCTGTCTGTATATCTATCATCTATCTCCTGTCTGTATATCTATCATCTATCTCCTGTCTGTATATCTATCATCTATCATCTATCTCCTGTCTGTATATCTATCATCTATCATCTATCTCCTGTCTGTATATCTATCATCTATCTCCTGTCTGTATATCTATCATCTATCTCCTGTCTGTATATCTATCATCTATCATCTATCTCCTGTCTGTATATCTATCATCTATCATCTATCTCCTGTCTGTATATCTATCATCTATCTCCTGTCTGTATATCTATCATCTATCTCCTGTCTGTATATCTATCATCTATCTCCTGTCTGTATATCTATCATCTATCTCCTGTCTGTATATCTATCATCTATCTCCTGTCTGTATATCTATCATCTATCATCTATCTCCTGTCTGTATATCTATCATCTATCATCTATCTCCTGTCTGTATATCTATCATCTATCTCCTGTCTGTATATCTATCATCTATCTCCTGTCTGTATATCTATCATCTATCTCCTGTCTGTATATCTATCATCTATCTCCTGTCTGTATATCTATCATCTATCATCTATCACCTGTCTGTATATCTATCATCTATCATCTATCTCCTGTCTGTATATCTATCATCTATCTCCTGTCTGTATATCTATCATCTATCTCCTGTCTGTATATCTATCATCTATCTCCTGTCTGTATATCTATCATCTATCATCTATCTCCTGTCTGTATATCTATCATCTATCATCTATCTCCTGTCTGTATATCTATCATCTATCTCCTGTCTGTATATCTATCATCTATCTCCTGTCTGTATATCTATCATCTATCTCCTGTCTGTATATCTATCATCTATCTATCTATCATCTATCATCTATCTCCTGACTGTATATCTATCATCTATCTCCTGTCTGTATATCTATCATCTATCTCCTGTCTGTATATCTATCATCTATCACCTGTCTGTATATCTATCATCTATCATCTATCTCCTGTCTGTATATCTATCATCTATCTCCTGTCTGTATATCTATCATCTATCTCCTGTCTGTATATCTATCATCTATCTCCTGTCTGTATATCTATCATCTATCTCCTGTCTGTATATCTATCATCTATCTCCTGTCTGTATATCTATCATCTATCTCCTGTCTGTATATCTATCATCTATCATCTATCTCCTGTCTGTATATCTATCATCTATCATCTATCTCCTGTCTGTATATCTATCATCTATCATCTATCTCCTGTCTGTATATCTATCATCTATCTCCTGTCTGTATATCTATCATCTATCTCCTGTCTGTATATCTATCATCTATCTCCTGTCTGTATATCTATCATCTATCTCCTGTCTGTATATCTATCATCTATCTCCTGTCTGTATATCTATCATCTATCTCCTGTCTGTATATCTATCATCTATCTCCTGTCTGTATATCTATCATCTATCTCCTGTCTGTATATCTATCATC
>NC_092420.1:14303548-14411048 GCF_040894005.1 Engystomops pustulosus | reverse complement strand
AAAGGTAGGATGATACCCCTTTCCTCACTATTCTAACTCTTAGCTATTAGTTCCACTCTTCAGGCAGGGGCTAGGCTCTTCCTGCTCTGGTCTGGTGTGCTAGCTGTATAGAGTTTAGACTGGAGTTACTCCAATCTGCTTCTGCAGACTCCTAGTCTGACTGCTCTCTTCTCCCTCCTGGGAGAGACTACCCTCTGAGCCAGTGCTCAGCTAACTACTCTCTAGAACAGTGATGGGCAACCTTTTGAGTTTCGTTTGTCAAAATTCGCCAAAAAACCAAGCATAACTCGGGTGGTGTGTCACCTTGACAAAAAAACATAATTTTGTGATATTTATAGTTTAAATAACAAATATGTATACTATTTAACTTCTAGGGTACTTTAACCATAGGTTGTCTGATTGATCCTACCATGTACTGCCATACTACATTATGGCAGTATATGGGGATTTTCCCAATCATCTAATACTATGTGCAAATCGCACATTGTAATAGATCGGTTACAATCAGACAGGTGTAGAATTGCTTAATAACCTGCAAACTTTCAGTCATGAAAGTTCACAGGTTATAGCGAGGGCGCAGGCACCGCTGTCTGCATCTCCATCATGCCCTCTTGGCATGGAGAAGGTGTGAGGAGCAAAAAAATCGCAATGTCTGGCGTTGCGATTATTTCAGGGCTTGTACATCACAAAACTGACGCACAAGCCCTGATGACTGTCTTCTATCATACAGTGCACTGACCTTACTTACTATATGATGAGAGTGGTTGTCCTCCCTGGCCCTTGCTGTGGAGATGGTCAGTGTAGAGGTGGCAGCTGCTGGGACATCACACCAGGCAGCAGTGATGTGGCCTCTGACTGTGCTGCCATCCTCCCCCCACCACAACTATCAGGAGCTACAGAGGAGCCTCCTGGGTGTATGGCCGGGTCACCTCTCCTGCCCCATGCTGATACCTGTGCTGACTGGAGACACTAGGCACAGCTCACACATGGGGAGGGGCCGGCCCGGGGGAGGAGGAGGAGGAGGGGGGAGTGCTGGAAGCTCAGTGCAATCTCTCAGCCTCCCGGCTACTGCACCTGGTCATGTAGGATGAAACTTAACACTCAGGCAGCCGTGTGTCAGTGAAAATGGCTACGCGTGTCAGCACTGACACGCGTGTCATAGGTTAGCCATCACTGCTCTAGAACATTCTTGGCCAGGGGTTTTATTATCTCCCCTTGGTCAGGTGGTGGCTGCTCCTCCAATTACCTCTCAGCTCACAGAGACAGGATGCAATACATGTGATTGGCTGACACATATGACATCACATAAAACAATTAACTCCTGCCTTACCAGGCAGGATCTACCACTGCAATGTTCCCCTGTGTCCTATAAGGACTATGTAGTGTGATGTAGTGACATGCTGTGGGGCTGACTAGACCCTACACAGGCTGCAAGCTACATGGTGGGACGTATTCGCAAACACAGCTCTGCCTTGCATCGGCGAGGGTGTTGTAGATAGATATGAGATAGATAGATAGATAGATAGATAGATATGAGATAGATAGATAGATAGATATGAGATAGATATGAGATAGATAGATATGAGATAGATAGATAGATATGAGATAGATAGATAGATAGATAGATAGATATGAGATAGATAGATAGACCCGGTAAGGTTCAGATTGGGTATCGATCCTGGACCCAAATGCTCACCCTCAATGGTAACACCTGTGATCAGTGCTGGATGCTGTTACCCTTTAAATTCTGCTTCCATGCTGAATTTTTCTCAAGAATCGACACTCCGCGATGATGCACGCACTGATTTGCTGACGACATTTAAGGAGTTATCACCGGCTATAGGGGCCAGCATCGATTACGCTTGATGACGGCAGGTGTGGGGTTGGAGCTGAACGCCAAAGCTCTGGCTGAAGTCAGGGTTCAGGTTCAAAGATCCCAAATCCGCAATGTTTGTCAAGGCTTGTCAGCCCTTCTGACTCATTAGCATCATTTTAAAAGTTGATTTAAGATGGATGGAGGCCATGAGTAACCAATATAAGAAGATTACCCCAGTCACGGTGCCTGGATCTTGGAGTTAATGTCCCTGGATTATTATGCTTAATTTTTATGGTAGATTTCCTTTAACAATTCTTTGGTCTCACTGAAGAAGACAAGGCTGAGGGAGTCTCCTGCTGAGGCCAGATGTCTTACAGCCAAGAGAAATTGATGTTTTTTTTTTAATATAATCATAAGATAGTTAACTACAGGTGGCCCCCGACTTAAGGACACCCAACTTACAGACCACCCCTAGTTACAGACGGACCTCTCTGTCCACTGTGACATCTGGTGAAGCTCTCAGCAATGGTCAGCTGTCAGGTGCCTGTAATGAAGCTTTATTGATAATCCTTGTTCCCATGACACCACAAAATTTTGAAAATCAGATTATCACAGGGACAACATTTTTTTTTTTATACACTTGCAATTATAAAATAGTTCTGACTTACATACAAATTCAAGTCCTAACCTAAACCTTTAGAACCTTTCCTGCCTGTATATATTTATCAATTTTAATTACCGTAATAAAGTAAATTGGATCAAAGAAGATGATTGACGTTTTTATATATAGTTTTTTTTCTTTTTGAAGAACCCCCCACCTCCTGTTACAACAGTCAACAATTCATCTCTTCTACTAATTTGGCATCACAGTTATTGGGGCAGATTTACTTTCGCGATCCAGCGGCGCGTTCTCTGCACAGGATTCGGGTCCGGCCAGGATTTATGAAGGTAGTTCCTCCGCCGTCCACCAGGTGGCGCTGCTGCAATGAAAGTCATCTCATCGCGCCGGAATGCACCGAGCTGCACCAGGTGAAGGTAAGTGTTCCCCAAGCGACACTTTTTCGGTTTTTAAATGCGGCGGTTTTTCCAAATACGTCGGGTTTTCGTTCGGCCACGCCCCCCGATTTCCGTCGCGCGCATGCCGGCGCCAATGCGCCACAATCCGATCGGGTGCGCCACAATCCCGGGGCAATTCAGGTACAATCGGCGCAAATCGGAAATATTCGGGAAACACGTCGGGAAAACACGAATCGGGCCCTTAGTAAATGACCCCCATTGTGTTGGTGTGGGCCTGGAAGTCCCATTATTTTGGGTCAAAGATTTTGCAACTTTTTGATTACAAGCAGTCCCTGGGTTACGTATAAGATAGGTTCCTTGGGTTTGTACTTATGTTGAATTTGTATGTAAGTTGGAACTGTATATTTTTGTATATAGTGACAATTGTATTTTCAATATTTATTTCTGTAATTGGACCAAGGATGATCAATAAAGCTTCAGTACAGACACCTTACAGCTGATCATTGCAGCCTGGGACTATAGTAACATCCAGAGAGCTTCACCAGAGGTCACAGGGGTCTGTCTTTATATAGGGGTCATCTGTAAGTTGGGTGTTCTTAATTAAAGATCACCTGTAATTATTTTGCCACAGTAACAAAGTGTCCAAAATACAGGCAGTCCCCGGGTTACATACAAGATAGGGTCTGTAGGTTTGTTCTTAAGTTGAATTTGTATGTAAGTCGGTACTGTATATTTTATATTTGTGACACCAGCCAGAATTTTTTTGGTCTCTGTGACAATTGGATTTTAAAAATGTTGGGTTGTCATAAGGACAAGGATTAAGAATAAAGATGCATTACAGACGCCTTTGTAGCCTAAGGCTAAAGTACAATAAATTACTAATATTCAGAGGTCCGTTTGTAACTAGGGGTCTGTAAGTTGGGTGTTCTTAAGTAGGGGACCGCCTGTGAACCCAAAAGTTAACTTAGCCCTTAACTTCTACTCACTATAACGCCAAGTCTTATTGGGGCAGATTTACTTACCCGGTCCATTCGCGATCCAGCGGCGGGTTCTCTGCGTAGTTCCTCCGCCGTCCACCAGGAGGCGCTGCTGCGCTGAAAAGCATCGGAACGCACTGGAGTTCACCGAGCCGGGCGGTGTGAAGTGAAGCTCCGTGCAAGCTCCGCTCCGTCGGGTTTTCGTTCGACCACGCCCCCGATTTCCGTCGCGTGCATGCCAGCACCGATGCGGCACAATCCGATCGCGTGCGCCAAAATCCCGGGGCAATTCACGGGAAATTGGCGCAAATCGGAAATATTCGGGTAACACGTCGGGAAAACGCAAGTAGGGCCCTTAGTAAATTACCCCCATTATGTTCATTACTAACACTAACCTACAATAAAACCGCAAAAAAAATTCCAAAACTTTTTTGATTTTTGCCACCCAAATGATACCTTTCTTATTCTTCAAGCCTGTCATTTTTTTTTTCCGAACTCTCCATCTAATTATTAACTCAATGCATTGAGCATTGCTCTAAATGCCTCCTGAAATTACGAGTACAAGGTTATTAATTTCTGCAGCCAGTGTAAACCTAAAGCCAAGCAAGAAGTTGGAGTTTTTATGACTAATAATGACCTTCCATTACTGTATGAGATGAGTTTAATAGTTCTGGTGATCTCTGGGGTAGTGATTCAACTGATACAATGCAACGATAAAATGTTTTATAGGCGTGATAGATGCATAGAGCCGTGGACTAGTAAGTGCCTAATGGCTGCGCATTGCTATTCAACTACAGCGGCGACAAAAAAGGGAAAAAAAAAAAAAAAGACGTATTACCCTAATACTGATAGGGCTGTTTGTAATAATCTTTAATGGGTCTGAACTGGAAGATTGCATGCAAGCTCAGCACTCGGCTCCGTTTGGTTATCTTGATGATTTTTTCTAAATTTTTGCCTTTTAAGGACATTAAAGTAAGGCGAAAAATTTGCACTTTTTCTGTTGCTAAAATATGGAAATTTGTATAAAATATTTATAAAATGAATGCATCCTCTAAGAATACATTCAGGATATTGTCTACAGTGTATGTGGATTATGCTGCCATACTGTACATATAAATAGCACTGCCATACTGTCAGCTAAATACCATATATACTTGAGTATAAGCCGAGACCCCTAATCCGTTGTAGGCACCATGACGTCAGCCGCTCGCTGATAGCACAATGGGGCACATTTACTAAGGGTCCAAATCACGTTTTTCCGTGGGGTTTTCAGAATTTTTGCATTTTGCGCCTAATTGCCCCGGGTTTTTGGCGCATGCAAACGGATTGTGTTGCATCGGTGCCGCCTTCCATGCGACGGAAATCGGGGGTGTGGCCGTCGGAAAACCCGAAGGATTCAGAAAAATTGCGCTATTTAAAAAAAAAAAAGTGTCGCTTGACCCACTCTTACATGTGCCAGGAAGAGGATGGTGAACTCCGGCTGACCTCGGCAGACCTCGGCGCAGCAGCAGCACCAAGTGGATATCGGGCGCACGACTTTTGTGAATCGGCAGAAGATCTGAATTCTCGTTGAAGAACGTGACGCTGGATCGCGACAGGACCGAGTAAGTAAATGTGCCCCAATGTGTGCCGATGCCGACATTATCCCTGCGACCGATCATCACCATATAGAAGAGGACCTGTCGGGGGTGGGGGGGGGGCGGTTTGCTTCGTTTGCTTTTTTTCTTGACTCAAGTCACATTTTGTATGCTAAAAAACTCGACTTATACTCAAGTATGTGCGTTACTAGAGACTCATTACAATAACTAGAATGTTGCCATTACTGTTGCCACCAAAAGTTCATAAATATAGTTGAGTGGACCTCAACCTCCAGTTCGGGTCGAGGGTTTGGGTGTGGGCCCCCCTTAATACCCTCCTCCGCGACCCAGGCATATTGCTGGATTGGCTGACGAAGAGCCAGTCTGGCATATTAATGCCCCTAACCATGGTTGTGATTGGCCAAGGGAACACCCCTGGCCAATCAAAGCCATGGCTAATAGCTATGGGTAATAATTGGCATATTACCATAAATAATAATAAATAGTGCTAATATTAAAATATTAATAACATATCCAAGGAATTAGCACTCAATATCAGAATGAGGAGTGGGGTACCAACACCCAGTACCCCCATAAATATTCTCAGTGGATAATACACAGAGATTGGAATAGGATGCAGACATCAGTAGCGGGAGCTTAGCTGCAGTTACTTGGTTTAGCCAATGTCTTCTTCATGTTCCATTTTCTAGTAATCAGCTTCTGAGTTAAGATGGTTTATGGGGGTGCCGGGTGTTGGACCCCTACTAATCATATTGTTAAGCTAAATATGGTGGTCTAGGGAAGAAAAGAGTGGGGTCTGAAATAGTGCTTTTTAACATTCCGAAGTCAAGTGCCCCCTTACCAGGGACGAGTAGACCCAATCAGGTTTGGGTATGGTGAACCTCTAAGTACTGTTTGGGTAGCAAACCAATGCTCACCCCCATCGGCGGCAATATTAAAAGACACTCACGATTGGTGCCTGCCGGATTGAGCACAAACCGGAACTTTAATGTTTGGGTCCACTCATCACTACCCCCTACTCTAATAAAGGAACTTGTGATAGGCCCCATAATTGCATTCCATACACTTTTTCTAAGCCTCCTTTTAGGATCAATTTGGACAGATTTATGACTACACTAGTTTCTGGCGTACAAGACATCAAAAAAGAGCAGAGAGGAGCAGACAGCAGCACAGGCCCCCTTCTTCAGATTTAATAAGAGGCCGGAAAATTTTGTAATGTTTCAGTAAAGGTAATATTACAACTGGCGCACAATGCATTGATAAATACCCCCTATTGTCTTCAATAAGAATAGAATTGATAGAAATCATAGAAAATCTCATACAAATGTTGGGTCAACAATTGTCCTATGAGTGGAGATGAAATATCTGCCCAATCAAAACTTATCTATATTCCTACAACTTACGACCACATTGGAAACATTTCGTTGATGGCTCACAACCCAACAAGTCAAGGACAATGCAAGAACATTTTTTCATTCTTAGACCCAAAAATGGCTGTCTACACAACACAAGGGTCTTAGAAACTTAAACCTCGGGCCCAATCCACAATCTGTACCAAGTCGCCAAGCTATAACGTGTTGGTTACAGTATCAGCCTTCTCATTTTTGGATAAAATTCTGATTGGTCAGTTTAAAGCTCTTAAACTTGGGTGCAACTGAACCCACTTCAACTTACCCCAAGTCATGACCCTTCTCACAAAGGAATAATGCTATATAGTATTGTTATGTGAGTGGCCAACTTGGTTTGAGTGGTAACGATGGGGTAAGCTATAAAAAACATTGGGCACAAGAAAATGGCTATTTGAAGAGAATGTAAAAATTAAAGGTCAAATTTGACCCTGACCCAGAACTACCATGCACAATATTTAGTATAACACCAGATGTCTCACTGGATACATTGTATTCCACAGCCGGTTTATCCCCTTGTAAGACAAATTGCTCCGGTCTCCTGCGGCAGCGTAGGTGTTAAATTTTTTAGTGCTAATTCCACGTTCTTTTCAAAATGATCAACTCAAGCTGACACACTTAGTTTTGTCTGGGAATCACTCTGCCTTCATGACACAAAAGACGAAGATGGCAGGGAATGAATGTCAAATAAAATCTTTAGATTGCATCTTTTTACATGATGATAACATTTGCCAGCCACATGGGGTTCATTAATTTTGACTAAATGCAAGAGGTTTTTTGCAATGAATTTCAAAAAGTAGAGCACTTCATTCGAAAATGTCAGTCTACGGGCTTCCGATAATAGATCTCGTAACTATACATTCGGAAAATAGGGTGTTTTTTTTTCCTCTTTTTTTTGACTTGAGGTGCAATGTTGAGATGCTTATGGAATTTTAAATTGTAGACCTGACATTCAATTCAGTTTTATCGAAGGATTTTTTTTTTTTTTTTGAGAGAGAGAGGATGGGTTACATATTTTATTAAAAAAAGAAAACACACCACTTTGAGATAATCAGCTCCTCTAGTACTTTGTACATTCGAGAAAATGAAAGGGAGTTGCAGAATTTTCGAGAATTTTTTTTTATGTATACAATCAGTGCCTGATACTAAGTTCTGATATGAAGAAGAATTTGCGACTATAAAAGTTATACTGCTTCACTTTACTAACTTTCACTAAAGCCGGATTATTTTTGCCATTATTTCTGCTTTACAATTTATTTTTTACAGTTTTTTTTATAGGATATGAACACTTTTGCAAAAATAAATAAAACATAGCGTATATGCTCGAGTAGCAGCCAGGGACGCTAAATTTGCCACAAAAACTAGGAAAACTTATTGAGTCAAGTATAACCCTAGGGTTGGAAATGAAGCTGCTACAATTTAACAAAATGTCCAGTAGCCTCCCCTCATTAATAAAATGTCCAGTAGCCTCCCCTCATTAAGAAAATGTCCAGCAGCCTCCCCTCATTAATAAAATGTCCAGTAGCCTCCCCTCATTAATAAAATGTCCAGCAGAGCCCTCTTAATAAACTCAAGTCTGGCTTCCCCTTCTTCTTACATCTCCTCTAGCCAGGCTTATTCTTCACCTCGCAACTTTCCGGGCACGTCTATGCGTTCTGCTCACACACACACATTGGGGCTTATTTACTAAGGGTCGCGGATCGCACTTTCGTTGGACTGTTCACGGTTTTTGGGATTTGCGCAGCTTTGACAGGTATTTAACAGGGTTTTGCACTGGGATTGTGTCACACACAATTTGGATAGTGGCGCAGTAATTACGGTGATTACCCCTATAATGGAAAATAGCGCCCAAATGTCCAAAATGCAACTTTTACACAATTTTTTAATCAATTCCATAAAAAATGGAATAAAAAGTGATCAAAATGTCACACAGACCTCAAAATGGTAGCAATGAAAATGACGGCTCATTTCTCAAAAAATGACACCTCCCCCAGCTCCGTACACCATAGTATGAAAAAGTTATTAGCCTCAAAAGATGGCAACATTTTTTTTTTCTTTTTCATACACAATCGTTTAACTTTGAAAATGTGCTAAAACGCAATAAAACCTGTAAAAATTTGGTATCACCGCGATCGCACCGAACCAAAGAATAAAGCAGATGTGTTATTTGGAGCACACGGTGAAAGCCGTCAAAACTGAGCCCACAAGAACGTGACGTGAACGCGTTTTCTTTCCACTTTTTCCACATTTGGAATTTTTTTCCAGCTTCCCAGTACACGGCATGGAATAATAAATAATGCAACAGAGAAGCAACACATGTACAGTGCTGTACATGGAGAAATTAAAAAGTTTTGAAGGTGGAGAGCAAGAAATGAGCACAAAAACCCTGCGCCCTTAAGCGGTTAAATGAGCTTTACAGTTGCTTTATTTAATTTGTTACAATTTATATTATTTTACATATTTCCTAGTTCTATTATTTTGAATACATTATTCTATATTTTATTTTACCATTCAACATTTATAATTTATATTTTTGCTTTGTTCTCTTCCACCTTCCTGCTTTTTTGATCGTCATTTGCAGAGCCGTCTTAAATTTCTATCATGCTCGATTTCACTTTTATTTCTTCTTTTATTTATTTTTTTATTTTATACTTTTACTTATTCTTATAGTTTTTTTAATTATACTTTTTAATATTGTATTTTTGTTAAAAAAAAATGGTAAAATTGTATTTTTATTTTAAAGCTGTTACTTCAAAACTGAGGTGGGACAAGTTAATGCTTTTGCTTCCAATCTACACGTAGCCGTTGTGTGCGCTATATAAGAAAGTGCCCCCATTTTGATGAGTGTGACAGCTAGGTACAGTATCTGACCCAGAGCTACATGAAAAGTCATAGAGACCTAGACTAGTTATCTCAGTATACTGTGTTAGTACTTTGGGTATCGCTCAATACCTGGGGCTCGGGAATGAATTTTCCTGCTATTAACAAATCTACAAGGTTGCCCCCAGCTTTTAAAGCTTTATTGACACTAACAGCAGTGAGTGATAGCTTGTAGAGCATCAATTAGTCTGGATGTTCCTTTGTCTGTGTCTCATGCAGGCTCCCAGGACCGGGCTGTCAGACAGCCACCTCCTCTCTTTGGGATCAAACTGTCAATGCAACTCGGCTTTCTTTTCATTTCGAGCTAAGACACCCCCAGAGAGTGAAAGCTTTCAAAAAAGCTTCACACTAAATTACATGATACTAGCTGTAGCTGAGCAAGCTGACAGACCTTTAAAGAACAATTACAAAGGTTTGTTTTGAATGACTTGTTAACGGTAATGAATAATTTCTGAAAGCCTCAGAACTAAAGACTAACCTACGTATGACCTCAGAAAAGTAAATCTAATCTACCTGAAGGTACGCACCACGCAATATGGTCGGGGAGGAAAACACTTAAGTTCCAATGCAAAGTCTTTATTTCAGAGGAACGTGTCATTATAGTAATGAATTGTGGCCATGTGTAGCCTATTACACTCAAGTATGTGCCTAATGAATGCAGGCAAGTGCCACACTTTAACCCTTCAGAGGTCAGAAAGTAAAGTCCCGAACATCTCATCCAATACTTTGAGGCTCCTTAGCTCCAAAGCAGTAGTTTTTGTCCCCAAATTTTTGCCCCTTTGTTGAAAACCCAAGTACATTTTTTTCTACACTTGAGAACCGCCACGCTACAATACAAAATGTTGAGTACCAAACAAAAACGTACGCTTTCGGAAAAATTCCTCTAAGCCTTCTCCAACCTTCTGGGTCAATAGGGAAGCAGGGATCAAAATTCTACGTTGCTCCTTGTTTGGCTCTGAGCTCCAGGGATGGAGTGAGATGAAGTAGCGCTCAACACGGAATCAACTCCAAGGGACAGTATTTAAAATCCAATACTGGTTTATTGTTGCTACGCGTTTCGGTCCGGTACCCGGACCTTCGTCAGGCATAAAATACATTAAATCAAGGATGTTTATATAGATAAAAGACATGAGAACGAGGCGCCGTCACGTGATGACCGGAATCCATCAGTTCCATCAGTTGCTCCTTGTTTGCACCTGGACACCATGTCCATCAAAAGTCAGAAGGTAACATCACAGATGCTAGTGATGTCTGTTGGACCTTTGGTAAATCATGGGGTGGCCAGACACTACTTGAAGCTCCAGGGCTCCAAAGCAAAAATGTGTCTCCAGACTTTTTGAATCTCCTTATTGAATGTCCAGTATGTGATTTCTTCAAAAAAGAAAGTGCCACACAAAAAAGTGCCAAAAAAAGTGCCACACAAAAAAGTATACAAGAAAATAAGCGATGTCAAACCCTTCTCAAAAGGTGACTGCCTACTACAAACCTTCTCCAACCTTGTGGGTCATAAGTAGAACATACATGAAAAGTCCATCTTTCTCCATGTTTGCCCCTGGACTCATATCTTCCATGTCCATTAAAAGTCTGGAGGTAACTACACAGATGCTAGAGGTCTACACTGTCCTCGAGTATCTAGTTGGTTACATGCATTGATGTATTCCAAGTTCACTACTTGAGGATCCAAAGCAAAATTTTTCCCCCAAATTATTCTCTTTATATGTTTTCTTCATATAAGTTCCACTTAAAAGGAATGCGAATAACATAAAAAAATCCACAAGAATGCAAGCAGGCAACAGGCATCTACAAACCTTCAATAACCTTCTGGGCCATAAGTGTAGATAACAAAGACCAAAAGGGACCATTATATGGAACTCTTTGTTTTTTGTTTTAAAATGATTATCAGCCCATAAACCATTAGGACCCACAAGGGTCAGGAATAGAGATGAGCGAACATGCTCGTCCGAGCTTGATGCTCGGTCGAGCATTAGGGTACTCGAAACTGCTCGTTACTCGGACGAATACTTCGCCCGCTCGAGAAAATGGCAGCTCCCGCCGTTTTGCTTTTTGGCGGCCAGAAACAGAGCCAATCACAAGCCAGGAGACTCTGCACTCCACCCAGCATGACGTGGTACCCTTACACGTCGATAGCAGTGGTTGGCTGGCCAGATCAGGTGACCCTGGGATAGACTAGCCGCTGGCCGCGCTGCTCGGATCATTCTGTCTCTGGATGCCGCTAGGGAGAGAGCTGCTGCTGGTCAGGGAAAGCGTTAGGGTGTTCTATTAGCTTACTGTTAGGCAGGAGTGATTCTCAAAGAACCCAACAGCCCTTCTTAGGGCTACAATAACGTTCTACTTTTTTTATTTTAATTTGCATCTTTTACCATTTTGTGAGGAATTAGCAGGGGGACTTGCTACCGTTGTGTTTAGCTCTTAGTGGCACACATATCCATAGCAAAGACCGAAGTGGGAAAATTCAGTAGGGGTTGGATTTCTATTAGGCAATAACTCAGTGTCATCTCATCTGGCATAGTAGTGTGCTTCCTTTGATACTTGGCTAGAAAATAGCCATAGGAGAATACAAACAGCTTCTTGAAGCCTACAGTAGCGTTCTATATATTTGATTTCTGGTTGATCTGCTGGTGGCTTTAGTTTCTGCAGTGCATGTACTTGCCAATTCTGAGCAATTTGTAGTGAGACTTGCGACCGCTGTGTTCTGCGCTTAGTGGCGCACATATCCATAGCAAAGGCTGAAGTGGGAAAATTCAGTAGGGGTTGGATTTCTATTAGGCACTAACTCAGTGTCATCTCATCTGGCATAGTAGTGTGCTTCCTTTGATACTTGGCTAGAAAATAGCCATAGGAGAATACAAACAGCTTCTTGAAGCCTACAGTAGCGTTCTATATATTTGATTTCTGGTTGATCTGCTGGTGGCTTTAGTTTCTGCAGTGCATGTACTTGCCAATTCTGAGCAATTTGTAGTGAGACTTGCGACCGCTGTGTTCTGCGCTTAGTGGCGCACATATCCATAGCAAAGGCTGAAGTGGGAAAATTCAGTAGGGGTTGGATTTCTATTAGGCACTAACTCAGTGTCATCTCATCTGGCATAGTAGTGTGCTTCCTTTGATACTTGGCTAGAAAATAGCCATAGGAGAATACAAACAGCTTCTTGAAGCCTACAGTAGCGTTCTATATATTTGATTTCTGGTTGATCTGCTGGTGGCTTTAGTTTCTGCAGTGCATGTACTTGCCAATTCTGAGCAATTTGTAGTGAGACTTGCGACCGCTGTGTTCTGCGCTTAGTGGCGCACATATCCATAGCAAAGGCTGAAGTGGCAAAATTCAGTAGGGGTTGGATTTCTATTAGGCAATAACTCAGTGTCATCTCATCTGGCATAGTAGTGTGCTTCCTTTGATACTTGGCTAGAAAATAGCCATAGGAGAATACAAACAGCTTCTTGAAGCCTACAGTAGCGTTCTATATATTTGATTTCTGGTTGATCTGCTGGTGGCTTTAGTTTCTGCAGTGCATGTACTTGCCAATTCTGAGCAATTTGTAGTGAGACTTGCGACCGCTGTGTTCTGCGCTTAGTGGCGCACATATCCATAGCAAAGGCTGAAGTGGCAAAATTCAGTAGGGGTTGGATTTCTATTAGGCAATAACTCAGTGTCATCTCATCTGGCATAGTAGTGTGCTTCCTTTGATACTTGGCTAGAAAATAGCCATAGCAATAGGATAGGATTGTTTGGTTCTAAAAACTCAAAAAAAAACAAAAAACACAAAAAAAAACAAAAAACACAAAAAAACACAAAAAAAACAAAAAAAAGTAAAAAAAAAAAAAAAGTTATAACTCTCATTTTAAAAATGTTTAACCCCAGGGCTAGGGGTAGAGGACGAGGGCGGGGACGTGGGCGTCCAACTACTGCAGGGGTCAGAGGCCGTGGTCCTGGGCGGGGTGAGACACCACCTGCTGATGAGGGAGCAGGGGAACGCCGCAGAGCTACACTCCCTAGGTTCATGTCTGAAGTTACTGGGACTCGTGGTAGAGCACTGTTGAGGCCAGAACAGTGCGAACAGGTGATGTCGTGGATTGCTGACAATGCTTCGAGCAATTTGTCCACCACCAGTCAGTCTTCCACGCAGTCCACCCATGTCACCGAAATCCCCACTCCTCCAGCTCCTGCACCTCAGCCTCCTCCCCCCCAGTCTCCCCCCTCCCAGGAAAATTTGCCATTTGAACCGGCATACTCTGAGGAACTGTTTTCTGGACCCTTCCCACAGTCACAAACCACTTGTCCGGTTGCTGCTGAGCAATTTTCCGATGCCCAGGTTTTCCACCAGTCACAGTCTGTGGGTGATGATGACCTTCTTGACGTAGTGGAAGTGTGTAAAGAGGTGTCCGACGATGAGGAGACACGGTTGTCAGACAGTGGGGAAGTTGTTGTCAGGGCAGGAAGTCCGAGGGGGGAGCAGACTGAGGGATCGGAGGATGATGAGGTGACAGACCCAAGCTGGGTTGAGAGGCCGGGTGAACACAGTGCTTCTGAGACGGAGGAGAGTCCTCGACCTGAACAGGTTGGAAGAGGCAGTGGTGGGGCCAGACGGAGAGGCAGGGCCAGAGCTGGTGCATCAGCGCCACTGTCAACTAGTGAAGCTCCCGTGGTGAGGGCTCTTGCGGCGAGGGCTAGATCTTCAGAAGTGTGGAGGTTCTTTAAGGAAACACCGGATGACCGACGGACTGTGGTGTGCAACATTTGCCAAACCAGGCTCAGCAGGGGTTCCACCACTACTAGCTTAACTACCACCAGTATGCGCAGGCATATGAATGCTAAGCACCCCACTCAGTGGCAACAAGCCCGTTCACCTCCGGCCGTGCACACCACTGCTCCTTCCCCTGTGTCAGCTGCTAGTCAGCCCCCTGCCCAGGACCCTGGCCCAAAAACCCCATCGTCGCCTCCACGATCCTCCACAGCATCCACCAGCGTTCAGCTCTCCATACCCCAGACGCTGGAGCGGAAACGCAAATATAGTGCAACCCACCCGCACGCCCAAGCCCTTAATGTGCACATCTCCAGATTGCTTAGCCTGGAGATGCTGCCCTATAGGCTAGTAGAGACCGAGGCCTTTCGCAACCTCATGGCGGCGGCCGCCCCTCGGTATTCGGTCCCCAGCCGCCACTACTTTTCCCGATGTGCCGTCCCAGCCCTGCACCAGCACGTGTCAGACAACATCATCCGTGCCCTGACCAACGCCGTTTCTGACAAGGTCCACCTGACCACGGACACGTGGACGAGTGCTGCCGGGCAGGGCCACTATATATCGCTGACGGCACATTGGGTTAACTTGGTGGAGGCTGGGACCGAGACTGACCCTGGGGCTGCTCATATACTGCCGACGCCGAGGATTGCGGGGCCTACCTCGGTCCAGGTGTTTCAGGCCTACTATGCCTCCTCCTCCTCCCACCCCTCCTCCACCTCCTCCTCCGAACTACCATCCGTGGGCACGGCGCCATCAGTCGGTAGCTCTAGGCACAGCAGCAGTGCCGTCGCTAAGCGACAGCAGGCGGTGCTCAAACTGCTGAGCCTAGGCGACAAAAGGCACACCGCCCAAGAGCTATTACAGGGCATCACGGCGCAGACTGATCTGTGGCTGGCACCGCTGAACCTCAAGCCGGGAATGGTTGTGTGTGACAACGGCCGTAACCTGGTGGCGGCTCTGCAACTCGGCAGACTGACACATGTGCCATGCCTGGCCCATGTGTTAAATCTGATAGTGCAGCGTTTCCTCAAGACATACCCCAATCTGTCTGATTTGCTCACGAAGGTGCGCCGCATCTGTGCGCATTTCAGGAAGTCCAGCCCAGATGCTGCCACTCTCAGGGCAGCGCAGCGCCGCCTCCAACTGCCCGCTCACCGACTGTTGTGCGACGTGCCCACGAGGTGGAATTCAACACTGACCATGTTATCCAGAGTTTACCAGCAGCGCAGAGCGATTGTAGACTGCCAGATGTCAACTTCCACCAGAACTGGTAGTCAGGTCAGTCAGCTTCCTCAAGTCTACAATGAGGAGTGGACGTGGATGTCTGATATCTGTCAGGTGCTGAGTAACTTTGAGGAGTCAACACAGATGGTCAGTGGCGATGCCGCCATCATCAGCCTCACCATCCCGCTGCTTGGCCTGTTGAAAAACTCTCTGGTCAGCATGAAGTCGGAAGCTTTGCGCTCGTCACAAGAGACGGGGGAAGAATATTCCCTTGTTGATAGCCAAAGCACCCTGAGGTCTGTTTCTCAGCGCATATCGGAGGAGGTGGAGGTGGAGGAGGATGAGGAGGAAGAGGAGGAGAATGTTGGCGAGACACAAGAGGGGACCATTGTTGAGTCCTTCACTGTTCAGCGTGTATGGGCAGAAGAAGAGGAGTTGGAGGAGTTGGAGGAGGAGGAAATGGACAGTCAGGCCAGTGAGGGGAGTGAATTCTTACGCGTTGGTACTCTGGCGCATATGGCAGATTTCATGCTAGGCTGCCTATCCCGTGACCCTCGCGTTCAAAGAATTTATTCCAGCACCGATTACTGGGTGTTCACTCTCCTGGACCCACGGTACAAGCAAAATCTTGCCACTCTCATCCCTGCAGAGGAAAGGAGTGTGAGAATGCATGAATACCAGCAGGCCCTGGTGCACAAGCTGAAACAGTATTTCCCTTCTGACAGCGCTAGCGGCAGAGTGCGTAGTTTTGCGGGACAAGTAGCGAGGGAGAGTAGGCGAGCAGGCAGCTTGTCCAGCACTGGCAAGGGTACGCTTTACAAGGCTTTTGCCAGCTTTATGTCACCCCAGCAAGACACTGTCACCTGTCCCCAGTCTCGGCAGAGTAGGGCTGATCTTTACAGAAAGATGGTGAGGGAGTACGTAGCTGACCATACCATCGTCCTAAATGATCACACAGCTCCCTACAACTACTGGGTTTCAAAGCTGGACATGTGGCACGAACTGGCGCTGTACGCCTTGGAGGTTCTTGCCTGCCCTGCCGCTAGCGTCTTGTCCGAGCGGGTTTTCAGTGCAGCTGGTGGCATCATCACCGATAAGCGTACACGCCTGTCGACTGACAGCGCTGACAGGCTGACGCTTATTAAAATGAATAAAGGCTGGATTTCTCAGAATTTCCAATCTCCACCAGGTGAAGGAAGCTCAACCTGAATAATTGATCCACTCCTCCTCCTCCTCCTCATTTTCCTCCTTCTCCTCCTCTTTGTACAGTAAAGCAGAGGAAAATGGCTATTTTTTGACAGGGCCCACTGGCTCTTGCTATACTTCATGCATTTAATTTTTCTGGAGGGCCACCTACCCGGTCCTCTGTTTGAAACAATTTTTGTGAGTGCCACATACAGGCACTCAATCTATTCCATTTTTCTGGAGGGCCACCTACCCGGTCCTCTGGTTTGAACAATTTTTGGGACTGCCACATACAGGCACTCAATCTATTCCATTTTACTGGAGGGCCACCTACCTGCTCCTCTGGTTTGAAGAATTTTTGGGACTGCCACATACAGGCACTCAATCTATTCCATTTTTCTGGAGGGCCACCTACCCGGTCCTCTGGTTTGAACAATTTTTGGGACTGCCACATACAGGCACTCAATCTATTCCATTTTACTGGAGGGCCACCTACCTGCTCCTCTGGTTTGAAGAATTTTTGGGACTGCCACATACAGGCACTCAATCTATTCCATTTTACTGGAGGGCCACCTACCTGCTCCTCTGGTTTGAAGAATTTTTGGGACTGCCACATACAGGCACTCAATCTATTCCATTTTACTGCAGGGCCACCTACCTGCTCCTCTGGTTTGAAACATTTTTGGGACTGCCACATACAGGCACTCAATCTATTCCATTTTACTGGAGGGCCACCTACCTGCTCCTCTGGTTTGAAAAATTTTTGGGACTGCCACATACAGGCACTCAATCTATTCCATTTTACTGGAGGGCCACCTACCTGCTCCTCTGGTTTGAAGAATTTTTGGGACTGCCACATACAGGCACTCAATCTATTCCATTTTACTGGAGGGCCACCTACCTGCTCCTCTGGTTTGAAGAATTTTTGGGACTGCCACATACAGGCACTCAATCTATTCCATTTTACTGGAGGGCCACCTACCTGCTCCTCTGGTTTGAACAATTTTTGGGACTGCCACATACAGGCACTCAATCTATTCCATTTTACTGGAGGGCCACCTACCTGCTCCTCTGGTTTGAAGAATTTTTGGGACTGCCACATACAGGCACTCAATCTATTCCATTTTACTGGAGGGCCACCTACCTGCTCCTCTGGTTTGAAAAATGTTTGGGACTGCCACATACAGGCACTATCCAAATTAAATTGTCTCCATAGCAGCCTCCACACGTTGTCTCCATTGCTACCTCCAAAAGTCGTCCATATAGCTGCCTCCATACATCGTCCCTTTATCAAACGAGGTGTGTCAGGCAGAAATTTGGGTTGTTTTCATGGATTCCACATCAAAGTTGTTAACTTTGTCGCCACCCTGCTGTGTTATCCACAAAATATACTGGCAAACTTTTACCATTTAGGGATATTATTTCAGCGCTTCTTGCGCATCTGTTTACATTCCCCTCACCCGGCATATCCTAAACTTATAAGAACGCTACTACACTTGATCTTATACAAAAGGTTCTTAGAAGTGCTGTTTGGGGAGTAGCCTAGAGACAGGGGCTTGGATTGGCGAAAGCTCGCCTGGCAGCGGAACGCCAGCTCCATGCGCATCATGCGCTTCTTGCGCATCTGTTTACATTCCCCTAACCCGCCATATCCCAAACTTATAAGAACGCTACTACACTTAACTTGGTGCAGGCTGGGACCGAGTCTGACCCTGGGGCTGGTCATATACTGCCGACGCAGAGAATTGCGGGGCCTACCTCGGTCCAGGTCTCAAAGGCCTACTATACCTCCTCCCACCCCTCCTCCACCTCCTCCTCCTCCGAATTACCATCCGTGGGCATGGCGCCATCAGTCGGTAGCTCTAGGCACAGCAGCAGTGCCGTCGCTAAGCGACAGCAGGCGGTGCTGAAACTGCTGAGCCTAGGCGATAAAAGGCACACCGCCCAAGAGCTATTACAGGGCATTCCACATCAAAGTTGTTAACTTTGTCGCCACCCTGCTGTGTAAGCCACAAAATATACTGGAAAACTTTTACCATTTAGGGATATTATTTCAGCGCTTCTTGCGCATCTGTTTACATTCCCCTCACCCGCCATATCCTAAACTTATAAGAACGCTACTACACTTGATCTTATACAAAAGTGCTGTTTGGGGAGTAGCCTAGAGACAGGGGCTTGGATTTGCGAAAGCTCGCCTGGCAGCGGAGCGCCAGCTCCATGCGCATCATGCGCTTCTTGCGCATCTGTTTACATTCCCCTCACCCGGCATATCCTAAACTTATAAGAACGCTACTACACTTGATCTTATACAAAAGTGCTGTTTGGGGAGTAGCCTAGAGACAGGGGCTTGGATTGGCGAAAGCTCGTCTGGCAGCGGAGCGCCAGCTCCATGCCAAGATCCAACTAACATAGTTTTAACTGCAGCACCTTTAATCTACTACTAGTTCACTGCCTCCATACATGGTCCCCTTATCAAACGAGCTGTGTCAGGCAGAATTTTGGGTTGTTTTCATGGCTTCCATGTTAACTTTGTCGCCACCCTGCTGTGTAATCCACAAAATATACTGGCAAACTTTTATCATGTACCGATATTATTTGAGCACTTCTTGCTCACCTCCTTTGGTTCCTCTCTGCCACCCATTGGTTTGAAGCCTGAGTCCATTTAGGGTATGTCGCCATGACACTCTCTAGCCTGCTGCCGCTGCCTCTGCATGCCGTCCCCTATAGTGTCAGGGTCAATTATTGCATGTTTTAGATACTATCTAGCTTCATTCTGTCACTCTGTCATGGCCATGCTGTTGCCCATAATTTTGGCATAATGGTGCGTTTAAGCAGCCTCAGAGGCATCCATGCATGCTGCCCCTGCTGTTTCCTGTCCATTTCCGTGGTGTTTCCATCCTTTTCTGAGGTTCCCAGGTGTTTGGCCAAGCTTCCCTGTGCAGAGCCTTGGTCCCCTTGAAAAATGCTCGAGTCTCCCATTGACTTCAATGGGGTTCGTTATTCGAGACGAGCACTCGAGCATCGGGAAAAGTTCGTCTCGAATAACGAGTACCCGAGCATTTTAGTGTTCGCTCATCTCTAGTCAGGAACTAAAAAAAACATCTTGCTCCTTGCTTTAACCTGTATCCTCTCGATGTCCCCCCCCCCCAAGAGTTAAAGTCAAGGCCTTACTCCCCCAGAAGTTGGTGAAGCCAGAGACACATTTTTTCAGCAGTTGGTGAAGACATAGCAGAAAGCCAACGCACAGCTTCAGTTTTTGTAGCGAATGCACATTAATCTTCTGTCTATAAAGGTTCATATTCCTTCTACAACCCTTCTCTATCCTTAATAACTTATCTTCAGCCAAAGGTGAAACTTGGCCTAGGCCTCAATGCAAAATCCTCCCCCGTTTCTCCTATAGTCAGAAAGTTAGAGTTCTCCTTACAGAGACTTTGTCAATTAAGACTGCCTTGCAGGCCTGTAGGGACTTCTAGCTATTGATGCTCCACTAGGGAATTCTGGGAAATATGAAAATAAGATTTCCGGAATGCGACAAGGAAAACAATGCCTCTTTTGCTACCTTGTAAGGCACCCTTCTTAACATCAAGCATCACTCTCAGGAAGCCTAATGACATAATGCCAAACCAGTATGTCTATTCCACAAGGAACAGGATTCCCAACTGTGGATGGCCCTTCTACAATGTGGTTGCATCTCTTCAATACAGTGTAGGGAACAGTGTAGCTTTCCTTGTCCCATCCTGTAAAACTTATTTGCATATTTCCCAGCTTCTGCTACCATAATATATAGTTTATAGCAGTGGTCCTCATCCTCAACCTCCATGGCAGGTCCTGCTAGGTGTAGAATCGCATTATAACCTGCTTCAGGAATGGCTGCAGACTATAGCTGTTGCATCCACATGGGCTAGCAACTCTCCATGCCGACCTACTCCTCCACTGGACACGGCCCACTTGGAGTAGAGGTGGAGCTATAAAGTACAAACCTTCATAAATCTCCTACAATTTTCTTTCCAGGAACCGGTGGGACTGGGGGCAATCCATCTCTGTTCTTATCTCTTTGCCAACACCCACTATGAAACTCTTCCCCATACATTATGATTAGCATCTCTCATAGAAAGACGATATAGGAAGAAGAAATTTGGGGAAGAAGCAGACACGGCGCCTCACCCAGTGCACTGGAAAGCTCATTTGAATAAATGACGGATCACAGGGAAGCAAACTATGTGCCCTAAAAAATAGAATGACTTGTGGGTAGAGATGAGTAGACCCAAAGTTTCTGTGCAGGTTCTGTGTTTGGGTGCGCCCTGCACAAGCCGGCATTTTGAAGCCCCTAACTCCTAGCCATGGTGATGATTGGCCAAGAGGACACCCCTGGCCAATGAAAGCCATGGATAGTTGCTAGGGGCGTTATTATGCTAGATTGGCTGTTCGGAATCCAATCCGGGAACATGTCCGGGTCGTGCAGGACGCACCCAAACCCCGATACTGAACGGAAAGTTCGGGCCCCCCATCTCTACTTGTGGGGGAATGTTGGGTAAGGTAGACTCCCTGAAAAATGTCTTTGAAGGTCCAGTATTGGAATTCAAGCCCAAAAGTTGTGACCGATTGCCAATGTGTGGCCCAAATACCTCCAAAAGCACTCCCGATGACACTCAATAAGATAGCAGATACCAAAAATATTTCCATTGATGTTTCCAAATCCATAAAACGTAAAGTCACAATAAATAAAATAGCCATAAAAAAATGAAACAAAATCCTATTTTCATTACCGAAAACCTAGTCCCAATTTCATTCCTGATCAGCTCCAAGCCTCGTATATTCCCCCTGAAGTTTCTTCATCTCCGTGTCTATTAATGTATTTTTTAATTGCGCGCCCTATAATCCAATAAAAAAAAAAATATCAAAAAATAAATGGTTATGTGTTTTCCGCTTCTTCTCGCATTATCTCAATTACACTCGTAAAACTGTTGCCTCTTTAGTGAAGGTCGCAATTAAAAATTAAGTCGGCTCCTCGCGCGCCTTTCGGAATATTAAAAAAAAAAACCTCCGTAGGAATTCAGAAATAAACTCATTCTTCTCTCAAGAACGTCATTGCCAGAAGCATCTTTATTTAAAAAAAAGAATTTTTTTTAATTTTTTTTTTAATTTTTTTTTTTTTTAGTGTTCTGGAAATGAAATAATTTGTTAAAACAGGATTATTAAAGAGCACAGATTTAAAGCCTATCGGAGAATTAATAAATAGCCAAGTCGTTTTCTAAATGAACAATTTAAATTACCCATTAAAGGAATCGAGATTGAGATTGTGTTTCAATAATAACTTTCTCCTCTTCAACCTGTAACCCGCATCCTTCTTAGTAATTTTTAAATCCCAAAAGTACCAGGATATCGACGCCGACAAAACGCTCCCGGCTCCCCCCCCCCAGCTCCCCCCCCAGCTCCCCCCCACCAACTTGACCGTCCCTATTCTTGATTAGATCATGTAGCCGCGGATATTAAAACTAATATCATCCCTAAAATACAGATGACGATTGTGTATGCATATTTTTTAATTGCGTTCCCTACTTCACAGCGCCAGCCATTTAAAAAAACAATATTTTAATGTGCGCTACCTAACACGAGCGCCATTCAAAAGAGGCCCTAATAATTCAGCCTCCGATTGTTAAGAAAAAAAAAAAAACGCATTTTCAGCCATCGGTTTGATCATATTATTCAAAGTTAATTGCATTTGCCCTAAAGAGACTTGCAACTTGATATTATATTATTTTTGTCGTTTTCATTTTTTTCATCAGTCAATCTTATGTTCTTTTTTTTTTTTTCAAGTTACAGTAGGAGCTTTTAAGGATTTCTACGGAATAAAAGGGGATTTTCATTTTTTTATTTATTTTTTTTTAATTTTGTGATTTGATTAGTTTTTTAATATCTTTGTTATTTTTGGATCCATTTCTGCCTGCATAGCTCATAATCCTCTTATATAGGTATAGAATAAAATGTCAGCTCTACTACTATTGCAGCCATAGGGCAGTCAGATATTTTAGAATTTCATAAGGGGTTTCCTATAAAGGACACTGCCCACCGATCCCCAGGATCAGGGCCGGCTCCAGGTTTCACTGGGCCCCTGGGCGAGAGTGCCTCACTGGGCCCCGTAGCTCATGTGGTAGCATTAAAAACGCAGACCTTAAGAAACCAATATTAATATACAGCCCCCCAGGCTCCATCAATTAATATACACCCCCCCAGCCAGGCTCTATTAATTAATATACCCCCCAGGCTCTATTAATTAATATACACCCCCCCAGCCAGGCTCCATTAATTAATATACCCCCCAGGCTCCATTAACTAATATACACCCCACCAGGCTCCATTAACTAATATACACCGCCCCAGGCTCCATCAAATAATATATACCCCAGCCCCCTTAGCTCCATTAATTAAAATACACCCCCCAGGCTCTATTAATTAATATACCCCCCCAAACTCTATTAATTAATATATCCCCCAGGCTCTATTCATTTATATATCCCCCAGGCTCCATTAATTAATTCCTCCCCCCCCCCAGGCTCTATTAATTAATATACTTCCCCCCCCCAGGCTCTATTAATTAATATACCCCCCCCCCCAGGCTCCATTAATTAATATAACCCCCAGGCTCTATTAATTAATACACCTCACTCCCCCCCCCCCCAGGCTCCATTAATTAATTAAATACACATTAAAAAAAAATAATAAACGCTAACTTACCTCAAGGGCTGCTCGCATCTTCTTCATCTGCTACATCTTCCTGTGTGAGAGCAGCGTCTATCGTGCAGCAGCAGGGACGCTGGCGGCATGAAGTCATCACGTCGGCCAGCGTCCTGCACACTATTAGACGCAGCAGAAACACATCGGCCGCGCCGATGCAATTATGGTCTGTGAGTGCCCGCTTGCGGTGCCGCCCCCCTGTTCTTATGTTGTCAGTGTGTGCCGTGGGCCCCTCTGGGGCCCCGGCACTTGCCCGGGTAAGCTGGGTGCTGGCGCCGGCCATGCCCAGGATAAACTGTAAAAGTTTGATATGTGGAGTGGAAGGAACTATAGAGGTTGCAAATGGGCCCATAAACCAGGGGAGCTCACAAGGGCTATATGACACTTTGAACTCCTATGACTTGGATAGATTTAAAGGGGTTATCCAGGTTTTAAAAATTACTGAGGGCACTGCTGGGGTGGGCTATTTAAACATAATAAACATGTACTCACCTCGTCCGGCGCTGCCGATGTCCCGCGCCCGGTTTCATTACAAGGGCGCACAGGGAGCTTCCGGCCGGCCAGAAGCTCCCATCCGACACCATCTCCCAGCGCTTACAACGCTGAGAGATAGGGACGGATGGTAGGAGCCAGCCACAACGCGGACCGAAAGCTCCCTGTGCGCGGCTTCCGTGCCCCTGTAAACAAACAGGGGCACGGATCGAAGGAACCGCGGTGCGGGACATCGGCGTCGTCGTCGGAGGTAAGTCCATGTTTATTATGTTTAACTATCCCTCCCCAGCCCGCCCCTCACTAGTTTTTAAAATCCGGACAACCCCTTTAAGCCTTGTAAATCCTTCAACCTTACTCTTCACATTGGGATTTATGATGCAACCTGCCAGATGTGTCCTCCCCGCTCCTATAAGCAGAACATTAAAGGGGTTGTTCGAGAACGTAAAAAAAAAAACACACTGGTGGCTGGGGGGGGGGGGGGGGACTACTTGAAAAAATATTTACTTCCCTTTGCAGTCCCTCCCTGATTCCCCGCGCTGCTGTCTCTCCATTCCTTGCCCCTGTAAACAAACAGGGGCATGGAAGCTGCCAAAACTTTTAGCTTCCGGCCAAGGTGGGAAGCCATACCCACCCGTCCCGCATTATACAGCTCTAGGAATAGGGACAGGTTGGTATGGCCGGCCACCTCGGCCAGTCGGAAGCTAAATGAATCGCACCTTCCGTGCCCTTGTTTTTTTTACAGGGGCACAGACTGGAGAGACAGCAGGACTCTGGGGGGGGAGGGGGGAGACCACAGAGGTAAGTAAATGTTTATTATTTTTAAGCTGCCCCGTCCTGGACACCAATTTTTTTTTTAATGTGGGAAGTAGCAGTAGGTCTGTATGCAGTCAAGTAACTAAGGCTATAGAGAAGCGTGCAGCTTAATGAGTTTCAGTATTCTCCTTTTACTTCATTCTCACTACCTCTGGAGAAAACATCACTGGATATCACTTCTCGTTGGTAAACAAACATTATTGTAGAGGTGTCCACCATTTATAAAGCTGAGCCGCTATATCTAAGCTGCCATTATATAGGCATCCATGTAACATAGAGCTGAGCTGCTGTATCTAAGTTGATTTTATATTGGCATCCACCCAACATAGAGCTGAGCTGCTGTATCTAAGCTGCCATTACAGGCGGTCCCCTACTTAAGGACACCCAACTTACAGACAACCCATAGTTACAGACAGACCCCTCTGACCTCTGGTGAAGCACTCTAGATGCTTTACTATAGTCCCAGATTGTAATAATCAGCCGTAAGGTGTCTGTAATGAAGCTTTATTGATAATCCTTGGTCCCGTTACAGCAAAAAATGTTTAAACTCCAATTGTCACTGGGGCAAAAAAAAATTTTGTCTGGATCTCCAATTATAAAATATACAGTTTCGACTTACATACAAATTCAACTTAAGAACAAACATCCGGACCCTATCTTGTACGTCACCTGGGGACTGCCTGTATATAGGCATCCATGTAACATAGAGCTGAGCTGCTGTATCTAAGTTGATTTTATATAAGCATCCACCTTACATAGAGCTTTGCTGCTGTATCTAAGCTGCCATTATATAGCCATCCACCTTACAAAGAGCTGAGCTGGTCATTCATGGGACCACCCTGTTGGGTTTTCATTGTTTTTTTCGTTCCAGAACACTATTATTTACAGACCTCTCCAAAATATTGAAATCTCTTTTGCTATTATGTAGAATTATTGCAGTTTAGGTTCATCCTTTTCATTTCTAGGAAGTCCTACATAATGATGAATTCATTGTTTGCTCGCTCTTCGTACATTTACATTTGAATCATTTGTAAGTGTATTACGGAGATATGAGATCACCTGTGAGCGGTATTTAAATACATCATATGGGAGAAATGTAAAACATCCGTCCCTTTTAGAAGGCGCTTGTAAAATATTTATCAGCAGAAAGGAGACCTGCTGAGTGTACGCTAATAAATATCCCCTCGTAAAGAAAGAGGAAGAGCATTATGCAACTGTATAGGATGAGCCTTAGTTACAGGTCCGGACAATGTCTCCAGGGACCATAAAAAATGTATGTAATAAACAAATATTATCAGTAGAAACATCTGCATAGGTCAGAAGGAAACATAAAAATGTGAGACCGAGACCATAGAAAGGCGATTTCTAGGTTAAAAATTGTGATTACTGATAATAAGAATATCGAATTGGTGGTAGTCCAACATCCAGCACCCCTACAGAGTACGGTAGAGGATGCTGACAGTGGTTGAACTGAGTTCCTGCAGCTCGGATGGCATTCAAATGCAGTAACCTGGTCTGACCACTACACAGAGAATGGCGCTGTCTGTTTCCTGTTTCAATTTCAACGGCTGATCGTTTTTTGGTGCAGGAAGTTGTACCTCCCACCAATCTGTAGAAAGGTGGTGGCCATGTTTCTAAGACCAAATGTTGACGGACTCCAAGCATCATAGTCATCATCGTCTATGAGTCTCTGCATCGCTTCACGATGATAGCACCCTACTGAAAACAGTATATACAGTACATTACAGAATGGAGACTCCTAGCATCATAATTATCTATTGTCATCCTGGTCCCGGGGCAGAGTATTTCATGGACCACTTATGGCCATATGACCCTAAAATCTCTATTAGATTTCCTACCGATTGGACCCCCTGGAACTGATGTCCTCAAAGATTTGGTTCCTTTGAGTATGTGACAAACCATAAGTGCACCTGGATTCAGAAAATAAGACCGGATCACCAGTAACCCATTGGATCATCGAGATTATACAAACCTCTTGACCAGAAGGGGTTTTAAACCCTAAGATCTTAAGGAGTTGTAAATGTTATTGCATCCAATTAGTTGACCAAGATTTGTGTGTCGTTTGATCTTTAAGGATTTAGTAATCCACTGGACCAATATGGAATTTTGAATGTGTTGGGTCTCCAGGAATTGTATTATCCATTATCACCAGGGATTTTTTAATAAAAAAATATACATACAATAGACAATAAACAATAGAAACAGATTATGTCACCTTCTAAAAACCCTTGAATTTTGGTGGAAGTCCCTGAACCCCTGAAATTGGTTAGACTAGGTAACAAAAAATTGTATTACTCATTTGTTTCTCATGAATTTTATAAATTAGAGGTTATCGCCATGTATATTACAAACCACTCGGCCACCATGTACTTAAAGGGGTTGTCTGAGAGTTATGAAAAAAACAAAAGGTGGCCGGGAGGGGGCTGCTTAAAAAAAATAAAGATATACTTACCTCCCGTCGCCCTCCTTGTGTCCCACGCTGCTTTCGCTCCGGTCCGTGTGCCTTGTAAACAATCATGGCCGCCTGAGTAGTGCTGGATTCAGCTTCCGGCAGGACCCAACAACCATCCAGCCAGCATACACAGTGCTGTGAGTAGGGATGGGTGGGCGTGGCCGGCCACGGCCGTCCGGAAGCTAAATCCAGCACTGCTCCGGCGGCCATGTTTGTTTACAAGGCACGCGGACCGGAGCAAAAGCAGCGTGGGACACCAGCAGGGTGTTGGAAGGTAAGTACATCTTTATTTTTTAAGCAGCCCCCTCCCGGCTACCTTTTGTTTTTTTCATAACTCTCGGACAACCCCTTTAAAGGAAATCTACCACCAGAATCAAGGATTTTAAACCAAGCACACTGACATATTGGTGTATGCCCCTGCTGGCAGGATCTGCGGGGCTTCCAGCTCCATAGGTGTTAATGGAGCCTAGAGCCCCTCGGGCTCATTTGCATAATTGTAAAGCCTTTAGTTTCTTGAAAACAAGGGCATAAAAAGCTAAAAGAAGAGTGGATCCTGCCAGAGGAGGCACGCACCAGTATGTCAGTGTGCTCGGTTTACAATCCTTGATCCTGGTGGTAGATGTCCTTTAAGGAATCATGTCTAGTCTTCCATGAAGATCACAAAAGATATTGGGGCAGATTTACTTACCCGGTCCATTCGTGATCCAGCGGCGCGTTCTCTGCGGTGGATTCGGGTCCGGCCGGGATTTATTAAGGCAGCTCCTCCGCCGTCCACCAGGTGAAATATTCGGGTAACACGTCGGGAAAACGCGAATCGGGCCCTTAGTAAATGACCCCCATTGTTTTCTATCTCATATTTCTTCAAAT
The DNA here is from genome assembly GCF_040894005.1 of Engystomops pustulosus. Classification (NCBI taxonomy): domain Eukaryota; kingdom Metazoa; phylum Chordata; class Amphibia; order Anura; family Leptodactylidae; genus Engystomops; species Engystomops pustulosus. Next base: position 14,382,808 of record NC_092420.1, on the reverse strand, counting down.
AGCATTGAAAATTCTAACCGTGAATATTGACACAACTTCAGGGGGAAAAAAAACATTTGTATTGTACAGTCACATTTTCCACTTAGAAGATGACCTGTGATCTTGTAATTTCTCACACATACAAAACCACCAGAATAGGTGGAGAAGACGTGCACCGAAACAATTGTTGATGAACTTTCGTCCTGAGATGATTGCTCTATTTTCTAATGTGTTTGAAATAATAATAACTTAGTTCCAGAAAGGGTGATCAGGAGGTCAAAGATGTCTCAAAAATGTAAATACATAAATATGGACGCGGACCGGAGCAAAAGCAGCGTGGGACACCAGCAGGGTGTTGGAAGGTAAGTACATCTTTATTTTTTAAGCAGCCCCCTCCCGGCTACCTTTTGTTTTTTTCATAACTCTCGGACAACCCCTTTAAAGGAAATCTACCACCAGAATCAAGGATTTTAAACCAAGCACACTGACATATTGGTGTATGCCCCTGCTGGCAGGATCTGCGGGGCTTCCAGCTCCATAGGTGTTAATGGAGCCTAGAGCCCCTCGGGCTCATTTGCATAATTGTAAAGCCTTTAGTTTCTTGAAAACAAGGGCATAAAAAGCTAAAAGAAGAGTGGATCCTGCCAGAGGAGGCACGCACCAGTATGTCAGTGTGCTCGGTTTACAATCCTTGATCCTGGTGGTAGATGTCCTTTAAGGAATCATGTCTAGTCTTCCATGAAGATCACAAAAGATATTGGGGCAGATTTACTTACCCGGTCCATTCGTGATCCAGCGGCGCGTTCTCTGCGGTGGATTCGGGTCCGGCCGGGATTTATTAAGGCAGCTCCTCCGCCGTCCACCAGGTGGCGCTGCTGCGCTGAAGAGCATCGGAACGCGCTGGAGTTCACCGAGCCGGGCTGAGTGAAGGTAAGTGCAAGCTCCACAGCAGATTTTTTTTTTTTTAAATGCCGCGGTTTTTCCGAATCCGTTGGGTTTTCGTTCGGCCACGCCCCCCGATTTCCGTCGCGTGTATGCCAGCGCCGATGCGCCACAATTCGATCGCGTGCGCCAAAATCCCGGGGCAATTCAAGGGAAATCGGCGCAAATCGGAAATATTCGGGTAACACATCGGGAAAACGCGAATCGGGCCCTTAGTAAATGACCCCCATTGTTTTCTATCTCATATTTCTTCAAATAGCATTGAAAATTCTAACCGTGAATATTGACACAACTTCAGGGGGAAAAAAAACATTTGTATTGTACAGTCACATTTTCCACTTAGAAGATGACCTGTGATCTTGTAATTTCTCACACATACAAAACCACCAGAATAGGTGGAGAAGACGTGCACCGAAACAATTGTTGATGAACTTTCGTCCTGAGATGATTGCTCTATTTTCTAATGTGTTTGAAATAATAATAACTTAGTTCCAGAAAGGGTGATCAGGAGGTCAAAGATGTCTCAAAAATGTAAATACATAAATATGGACCAAATGACAACCTTTGCCACTACTGGAGCATATTTACATCATCTACTTGGTCTACTATGATGTTTAGGTAGGCGGTATGTGTCAAAGTAGCTTCTGCATAAATTTGAAGACTCAAGATTATAATTGACTGTCCATCCAGGTTGGTGTCGAACATTACGGGTTTGGACCCACCATCTACACTTCATTCACAAACTCTGGTCTAACGTTGGGCTCATCGCCTCTGGAAACTCCCCGATCACAAAGTAGCTTCTACATAAATTTGAAGACTCAAGAATATAATTGACCGTCCATCCAGTTCGTGTCAAACATTATGGGGCAGATTTAATTACCCGGTCCATTCGCAATCCAGCAGCGCGTTCTCTGCGGTGGATTCGGGTCCGGCCGGGATTTATTAAGGTAGTTCCTCCGCCGTCCACCAGGTGGCGCTGCTGGGCTGAAAAGCATTGGAACGAGCTGGAGTTCACCGGCTCGGGCTAAGTGAAGGTAAGTGCAAGCTCCGTGACAGATTTTTTTTTTTAAATGCGGCGGTTTTTCCGAATCCGTCGGGTTTTCGTTCGGCCACGCCCCTCGATTTCCATCACGTGCATGCCAGCGCCAATGCGCCACAATCCGATCGCGTGCGCCAAAATCCCGGGGCAATTCAGGGGAAATCGGTGCAAATCGGAAATATTCGGGTAACACGTCGGGAAAACGCGAATCTGGCCCTTAGTAAATGACCCCCTATAAGTTTGGACCCCACACACAAAGTAGCTTCTACATGAATTTGAAGACTTAAGTACATAATTGACCGTGCGTCCAGGTCCATGTCGAACATTGCAGGTTTGGACCCCACAACTAGAGTTCAGCCACAAATTCTAGTCTAACATTGGGCTCATCCCCTCTGGTAACTCCCCGATCACAAAGTAGCTACAAGAATTTGAAGACTATAAGAATATGCTGCACATAACAGTTTTCGGGCCCTCACCTGGATTCTAGCAAGAAATCACCAATCACAGGTGTTAACCCTTTAAATGGCGTCAGTTTATGGCTGACGTCATTGGGAGTAACCCTAGGGAAAATGGTGGTGCGCACATACAACCAGGGTAAACACTGTGTGTTACCAGTGGGTGCTCCCATTCGAGCTTGGGTACCCACACCAAACTTTTGTTCAAAGTTCATCCAAACTCAGGGAAGCCAAACCAGAACAGGTAAACTCATCACTAAATATTCTATTACATTGAATTGTTTCTTCTGGATTCCCTCTCTGCACATCCTGATAACATCTCTGTTTTCTTGCCAACATATGCACTTGCATTGGACCATCTAGGTCATGTGAAAATGAACACTATTCCAGGCCACCATATTCCATTACTTCCTGGTCCAATTATAAAGCCTCAATCTGAGGATGATACTTAATTCTATGAGGCATGCTAAAAGGAACCTGCCCGAGCTGGCTTCTCTGTCTCTGATTGGCAGTTTGCTCCCTTTGCACAGTGAAAGGGAGAAATCTGTCAATCAGCAGCTGGAGAATGTAAGAAGCCTGCAAGCCATGCATATGATTGAAGTCATCTCTGATACTACTGTCTGCACAGTACTAGAGTTATCTAGAGCGGCTCTGACGGTCTGGTTTGGCGTTCGGATTGGGCCGCCTGACCCAAACATACTTTTTGTTTAAAAATTAGGAAAATCAGCCTAATAACTAGCAGATACCAATCCATAAAATAGAGTCAAGCTGGTCATTAGACATTTGGCAAATTGTTCAACTAAAATTTTACACAGTTCTATAATGGGGCACATTTACTAAGGGTTCAAATCGCGCATTTTCGTTGGGTTTCCCAAATTTTTTTGATTTGTGCCGAATTGCCCTGGGATTTTGGAGCACGCGATCGGATTGTGGAGCATCGGTGCCGGCTTTCACGCGACAGAAATCGGGGGGGCGTGGCCGATGGATTCAGAAAAACTGTGGAATTTAAAAAAGAATTTGTGTCACAAGAATAGCACTCACATACACCGAGACAGAGGAGATGAACTCCGGCAGACTTCAGTGCAGCAGCGACACCTGGTGGACCTCGGGCGCATGACCTTAGTGAATCCCGGCAGAACCCGAATCAGCGGAGAACGTGCCACTGGATCGTGACTGGACCAGGTAAGTAAATCTGCCCCATTGTGTTAGAATGACAAGCAAATTTACAAAATGAAATAGTACTGTATCTGGCTAAAAAAAATCTCTAAAACATCCTTATGGCAAATTGGGAGGTTTACAAAGGCGAACTCCAATAGGGCTGTTTACCCCTGCCCATTGGTGGTTGCACATCCAATCCGGCAGGTTAACACCCCTTTCAACTAGCCATGGCTATGATTGGCCAGCGGTACACAGATCTATTGGAACTTGCGTTTGGAAACCTCACAGTTTGTCATTAGGGTGTTTTTAAGTAGTTTTTTTAACAAGATTTACTATTTAATTTTGTCAATTTACTTGCAATCCTAACATATCATAGAACTGTATTACATTTCAGTTGAACAATTTGCCAATTGTCAAATGACCAACTCAACTCTATTTTGTGGATTGGCATCTGCTAGTTATTAGGTTGATTTTCCTAATTTTTAAACAAAAAATTTAACTGGAAACAAACCAAACCAAGACCACATGTAAGGAATTGCGCAACAATGGATGGGACTATTAGAAACATTGTGCCCCCTACTGTAACATGTCAAGTGTCCTCATGCATCGGCTAGGCAGGTATGTCTAGCTATTATATACAGACGGTCCCCAACTTAAGAACACCCGACTTACATACGACCCCTAGTTACAAACAGACCTCTAGATCTTGGTAATTTAGCCTTAGGCTACAATAAACAGCTATAACAGTTATCACATGTGTTTGCAATTAAGATTTATTGATAATCCTGGTTCTTATGACAACCCAAAAGTTGTAAAATCCAATTGTCACAGAGACCAAAAAATTTTTTGGCTGGGGTTCCAATTATAAAATATACAGTTCCGACTTACATACAAATTCCGCTTAAGAACAAACCTACAGAACCCATCTTGTATGTAACCCGGAGACTGTCTGTATATAGGTTCTTTTATTTGTTCAGTATTTTCCCGTAAAAAGAGTCCCGTTTTCTGCTCCCACCCTCCGTGATTGACAGCTCTTGTAGTAACGGGTTTTATAAAGAAGAGTTGTCAATCACTTCTTGTGGGCTGAGACTACAGGACTCACGGGCTCCTCTATGGAAATATCTTTTTACATGAAAAAACACAATCAAAGAAAAGAATATATTACAAATTATATAAACAATATATTTCCAAGCTTAGCATCTCGTATAAGGTGGAGTAAGAAAACTAAAAAAAACTTCCCTAAAGGTTCCTCTAAATCCACCCATTTGTTACAGTTGCACAAATACAAAGAGCAGCAAGTAACCACAAAGCATTGAGCGACTCAATATTCATCAGAAGTCTAAGCCGGAAGGGATTTGATGTATTATATCGCTCTGTAAATATTGATTGATGCACATAAAAAATTCTATTACATAAAAAATTCTACATTTCAGATATTTCTGCAAAGTCATTTTTGATTTTCATTCCAAAATTTCTCTAATTTTGTCGAGACTTCTATAAAATATTCTCTCTCAGCCAATACCAATAATGCGCTATTAGTCCGTGAACTATCCTTATATAATACACGGTATAAAAAAAACCCACCAAATCGCGACCTACCTTCTGCCAGCCATGCGATGCTTTCCTGCGCATTATGGTAGATGACTATGTTTTTGCTGGTTGTGGCTTCTTCTGACATCTGACGGAAAAAAATTATTCAAAAAGTGTGCCCTCAAAAGGTTTTTTTTTACATAAATTGGACCACTACCGGCACAATATGACCATATCGGACTAAAAAAATAAAAAATGCCAAAAAATTGGGGGGAAATGATTTTGGGGGAAAACGATAAGATCTGTTGGGACTTTGCTTTCTCTCTGAGCGGACTTGCTTGTTGTGCGTTGTTGTCCGGGCTCTCTCATACTGACAGCAGTGAATTGATCAGGAGTGCACTCACTACTCGGTGCCAGAATTGTCTTAATGCCAGGATCATCTAAGTTACTACCGAGGGGATTTTGCAGACAACATTAGATGAGATGTTTAAAATCAACTCAGCACTTGCAAAGCTTCCTAAGCATAAAAACACAATGAGGAGTATTAACCACTTCAGCAATGCCGGGGATTACCTAAAAGAACCCTGATGATAGATATATGTGCAATACATTAACAACGCTTATTACTATATGTATTTTTTATATGGTGCTGACATAGAGCTGAACACCTTCCATTCCGTCTCTGTTAATGGTGCATATGATGTCATAACTAAAAAGTTGGGATGAGCGGACCCATTCACGTTCAAATTTGGCAGAACTTGAAAGTTGTGTTCATGTTTGGATATCCAACCCAAACCTATACACTCACCTGCACTGGTTACCCCCGTGATCGGTGCTGGAACCGATCATGGGTGTCACCCTTTAAATGTTGGAGGCACATGACACTTACCCGAGAATCATAACTTACCCGGAGGGGTGAGCCAAATGCTGGATAAGGGCTCATGCACACTAACATGTGCCCGCCCAGCCACAGCCATATGGGCACATGTCGGGTGCATTGGAGAGGAAGAGAAGCGAGCGTGGCTCATCCCTCCTCTCTCCATAGGGCATAGAGCTGCACGCCCGGTCTTACGGCCAAAGATAGAGCACACTCTATCTTTTTTGTAGCCACGACATGGTATGGTGAGCACACGTTGGCCTCACCATACTGAACCTGGTGCCAAAGACAACTATGGGGACGTATATGTAGTGGTAAATTTGCGGCCGTGTATACGGCCTCCATACGTTAGTGTGCATGGCCCCTTAAGTCTACATTCGGGTCCGCTCCTCACATTGAGAGAGCATCATTGGACTTACTAGCATGGTATATAACATTTAACCAAAAACTGCTTTGACATTACCCCTCAGACACAGTGGTGCCTTTCAGACATTTTCATAATGAGAAATAAGCTTTAAAGGGGTTTGCCAGTGAAAGAAAGTTCTCAAATTTACACAATAAAGATAATTTTGATTTTAGTTTACAATTTTACTCAGTTTTATTGATGTTTTAGCTCCTATCACTCAGTGATGGTCAGTAAGATTCCAGAGTCTGAGTTGGTACTCTCTAAGCAGACACTTCATGATACCTCTGTGCTATGAGATGCTTTGTGCTTTGATTATCAGGGTCCAGGGTTTATCTACACCTTTATTTATCTTCTGAACATTCACTAGTATAAACCCTAATCAATAAAACATAGCGTCAGCTCTGCTATATGCCTCCCTCCTCCAGATAAAGACCCTTTCTTATCCATAGCTTGTAGAGTAAGTCTTTGCACACTGCTGCTTGCGGGCAGGAAGTGCCCGTGTCTGAGCTGGTCTTGTAATGCAGGTGGGAGGGACAGGAGGCAGAGAGTACTGCAATGTGCAGACAAGAGAAGCTATTCAGGAGAAGAATCCGACCACAGTCAGAAAATTTACGGTCGTATCCAGTGACCACCAAAATTGTAAACACCAGAACACCAGGGCTGATAGAAACAGGTTGGAATTATATCTGTGAAATCCGGTTAATAACAGTGAATTAGAGAATATGTTTTCTTCCCCTGAGTATATTTAGGAATCTTATCTTCATGGGAATACCCCTTTAAATTTATCTCAGTATTCTCAAATTTATTGGCAAATTTACACCTTCTTTACCCTGTCATATGTTTCAATATCTTTATAAGTCTTTAGGACAACACATTTACAAACAGTTAATCCAAGAATCTCCTGCATGTACTTTGGGTGTCATTTAAGCCTGAAGAGCTTTCTGCTCTGTATGATGAACTGCTCCAAAGCCCCTCCCCTCTGCTTTGACTGGCTGCTGGAGCATTCACTCAAAAGCTTGCTATACTTACCAAGAGGGAGCAACTCAGTTCATTGAGCAGACAGCTCTTCAGGCTGAAAGATTACCATCTACCATCAAAATCCATCATGATAAACCGCAGACACTTACTCATAGATGCAGGCACCATGTCTTTGGTAATCTTCTTATATCTGTTATCCATGGCCTCATTCCTTCTAAAATTCTACTTTCAAAATTATGCTAATTATGCTAGCTACCCTAGCCCCTCTGTGATCTGGCTTTACAGGCTGTTATACTCTCTCACCCTCCTCCCTGGCAGGAGGTGTTGAGGAAGCATGGGGGAGCATGAGACACTAGGCAGAGCCTAAGGTAGAATTGGCCTGGACGCCCAATAAACCAGGAGGTCAAATTATATGTTGGAAAACAAGACACATGGGGGAAGATTCATCAGGGCCTGTTTGCCAGTTTCCATACATACAAATCCTAAAATAATTGCAGTTAATAGTGAATCACCAGTAATTGTGATTAATTCGCCCTTCATATCATCTCCACGCCAAGTGGGGGTGGAGGGACGTTAGAGTGGGCCACCGCAGGGCATTCCTACCCTACGCCTGTGCGTTAACACTTAGGATCACTTTTGATTTTGCAAAACCGGAAAGGGTGATACTATTGTAGCACAGTGCAGCACCTATGATCTAGAACTATGGTTATACATGGAAAGTTTTCTGGAAAGGTGAAAACTAACAGTTGCATTTCTGTTAATGCATTTTACTGGAAAATTCTGACCATTAGCGAAAAACAATCCTAAGTTACAGAAAACACTCGCTCAGGTAGACTGACAGCTGGCACTACATTAACTTATATAAAAGCTTTTCACTCGTTTTCTAATTAAAATGTTTACCGACAACCAGGAACTGATACAGAGCACAAGATCAGCGGAAAATCCTGAACTTTCCTGGATGTTTCTTTTACTAAAGTAAGAGGTAATATAATCACTATGGGGATATTTATCACACGCACTCGTGCACTGGTGTATGATAGCCATGCCGCCACCTCCGGGAGCAGAAGGATACTTCAAGAGGCTCTTGATGTAACCGGTGGGGGTCTGTACAGTGTTTATTTCTACACCAGGCCGGTGACTTATGCAAAGTTGTATCAAGTGCACTGGCGTGGGGACACTTCCCGGCCAGCCCCACTGTCTTCCTGGCCCCTACACACACACACTGGCGTGGAGGTGGCGCAAAGGCGAAAAAAGGACACTGAAGGAGCGGTGTCAGGCATCTGGGGTAATGAACCCCCTGGACCGCCACGGGCAATGACACAAGCCGACATCTGGGACCGGAATCTAAGTGGCACCTGGTTTTTACCAGAGCTCGCCGCAATTCGGGTTGGTCTTTCTGAGGGCGTGGTACCACCAGGTCATTCCACATGTGTGACTTTTCCGCGGTGGCAGACAAGGTCGAGGTACAAAGTCAGCAGGCAAGTTCGTGGTCAGGGAAAGGCAGGAGGTCAAGACAAGTGGCAAAGGGTCAGGGTCAGAGTTGGAGCAGGAGCTCAAGGCAGGCAGCGGAGGCATGTAAACGGGAACAGGTCCGAGGTCACAACGGGGAATCCAATCACAAGCACTAGGCATGTGCACCAAAATGCCTGTAACATTCCTTTATAAGCCCAACTTTATAAGGATTGGTACACATGCAGTCGCCCCCCAAGTTCAGACATTCGTAGTAGCAGAACATGGAAATTCACTGAGTGGGAGCCAAAAGACCAAGTAACAGCGCAAGACCTAATAGAGAGCCGTAGTAACGTAGAGAGTCGTAATCAGAGGAGAAAGTGAATCACACCACAGGGTGTGATTTTTGGTAGTGATGGAATAGTTTGCCACCGCCCCGTTTGACTAATAAAGGATCGTTGATCATAAAAAGATCTTAATTACTTCACTTCCCCAGCAGCACCATGTAAACAACAAGCAGCAATGGTCACATGATACTATGATGTCCTGGTTGTGCCATTGGTTTGATTTGCTAAAACTTTCCCTTTAAGCAGTGTCAAATTCGCTCCCTCAACTAGGCCTCACGTATAATGGCCACTGACTTCTTCAGAGTAGCTCTGGAGAGTCACAATAACATCCCTTTCCACTGCTCTGGACAGAGACAATGAGAGGGGCATGATCATGACCCAAGCAGCCATTTAGAAAGAAACCAAATTGGAGAAGTAAGTAAAGCAGTAGAGGTACTTAGTGTAGATCGAGGGGGGGGGGGGGGGTACCAGGTATGTATATGTAGTAACTACATGGCAGTGAGAAACCAAAAAAATACATCGATCCAGCGCAGAGTAGTGTAGAAAATCTTGAGATACTTTATTTGCTCCAATAAGAAACAAGAGTACACTTACATGCGATTTAGCACTGCGTCCACGATATGGGCTATGGACTTTCGCCTACGCGTTTCGAGTGCGTTATGCACTCTTACTCATGGCTATCGCAAGTCTGGAAAGGACAGGTAATATGCTATTCAGGAAGTACGTCAGTGGAAACAGGGGAGTGAAACTTCACCTGCCCATTAGCGCACGCGTGTATGGGGCGTAATTAGTGTCCCTTCCAGGTGTGCGGCAGTGTTTTTTTGATAAAAAGATACAACTTTTTATTTGTTTATGTTAAAAATACATGCAAAAATATGCAGACATACAAAAGATAATAAAAACACTTGGAAGAAACCATAGACCAAAGAATGATGCTATCCGGTCAGCTATTTAGTGTTATTTTCTATAACTGTGTGTTTATAAAGAGCGGGTCGGATAGATAACCTTCATGTTTGTGAGAAAAATACAGGAGAAAAGCATGGGGAGTGGCGGGGACAGTATGTGTCATCCCGATCTATAACCCAGATATGCACAAATTTAGTATGAGAAGGGGGGGACGACACAGGTCGAGTAAACAGATATGGCAGAGCGTATAATTCGGAGGAGCAAAAAGGGTGTAATGAAGGGATGTAATGAATTTTATTGTATGGAGGGTCGATTTGTAAATAGTATACGATGTAAGTATTTGCCCTTATGTAAAAATACGTGTGGCCTGTTGGTACGTGGATTTTAATAATGGAACATGAACTCCTGTCTGTAGTTCATGCCTCTTGGGAATCTCGTATCTAAATGCAGTATCCAATATGCCTCACGATCGAAGAGCAATCTATTGCGATCTCCCCCTCTAATGTTATACCGGATTTGTTCGATACCATATGCTTGAAAACCTTTGCTATTTCCTCCATGCTCGTCATTGAAGTGTCTCGAGGCACCTGAAATAGTTTTTTTGGAAATTAAGGTGCCTGGCTCTTTTTTCCCTATATCCCCTAGGTGTTCAAGAATGCGTTTTTTTAGTTTACGGGTGGTGGCCCCTACGTATTTTCGGTCGCATATGGTACATTCAATAATATATACGACGAAATCACTGTTACAATTGATATAATTCTTGATGTCAAAATGTAGGGAATTAGATGAATTGGAAAATTTGTTTTTTGTTTTTACTACTGTGCATGTTTTGCACCTTTGTGCTCCGCAATGAAAGAAACCTTTATGTGTCAACCAGGTGGTTTTGTTTCTGTTGGTGGGTCTAAAGCTGGGTGAGATCATGTTACCTATAGTAGGTGCCCTTTTGGCAACTATGTTGCAGCCATTCTTTAGGATTTCTGCTAATTTGTCGTCCTGGTATAGGATTGGCAAGTGTTTGAGAATAAGATGTTTGATTTCTTCGAATTGATTGCTATATTGTAATGATAAAAACACTTTCTTATTTTGTTTGTTTTTGGGGTGTAATTTCTCCACTAATAGGCTCTCTCTCGTTTTGTTCTTAACTATTTCGGTGGCTCGATTTAATGTTCTCTGTGTGTAACCCCTCTGTGTTAATCTCTTTCTGATTTCTTTATTTTCTCTGTTGTAGTCATGCTGCGAGCTGCAATTTCTCTTAGCCCTCATCATCTCACCTATGGGTATTGATTTAATGGTGTGTTTAGGATGTAGACTTCTAGCGTGTAAGATGGTATTCCCTGAGACCTTCTTTCTATGTGTATCTGTGCTCAGATGACCCTCTTTGGTATTTAAGTTAAGATCAAGAAATACCATGTGTTCCCTGTTCATAGAGAAAGTGAAGGCAAGATTGCATTCGTTGTCGTTGAGGAAGCTGACAAAGTCCGGTATGGCAGACACATCGGCGCGCCATATAAATAGCAAATCGTCGATGTATCTGCCATACCAGACGATGGCATCAGCATACGGGTTACAATCCGAGTAGAGATACTGCTCCTCCCACCATGCCATAGTGAGATTGGCTATGGAAGGGGAGAACTTGGCCCCCATAGATACCCCTTTGATCTGGAGGTAGTAAGTATCCCCATGGAGGAAAAAATTGTGAGTCATCAAGAACCATAGTACCTCATTTATATAATTTTTCAGGTCTGTGCTGTATGTGCTGTATTTGTTGAGATGATGGTTTAAGGCCATCATGGCTATCTCATGGGGTATTGAGGTGTATAGGGATACTGCATCGCAGCTCAACCATGTATACTCCGCAGACCATTGGATATTGTTTAAAATTCTGAGAACATCGCCCGTATCCTTAAGGTATCCAGCAGTTCTAACCACTAGTGGCTGCAAAAGCGAATCCAACCACTCACAAAGGGGTTCATTAATGGACCCAATGCCCGATATTATCGGACGCATGGGGGGGGGAAATTCCCCCTTATGGACTTTGGGCAATGTATACACAATGGGCATAACCGGGTTGGTAACCAACATATGGTCCCTTTGTTTGGTATTGAGGATGCCTAAGTCAAAGCCCTCTTGAATGAGAGCTGCTATCTTTTTATAAAAAATTGCAGTCGGATTAGAGGGGAGGACACGGTAAGTGGCACGGTCGGAGAGCATCAGCTCTGTTTGTTGGGTGTATTCTTCAGTATTCATTACTACGACCGTGCCACCTTTGTCCGCCATCCTGATGGTTATTTCAGTGTCACGTTTTAGATCATTAAGGGCACATTTCATTGCATAGCTCATATTATTATTATTACGGTTATTACAATCTGACAATTTCTTGAGTTCTCTTTCCATTACTTCCTGGAATGAGTCCATGGATTTAGTCCTAGATTGTATAGGGTAAAATGTGGAATTTTTTATATAGTCCATGGGTGGTGGAGAGACATCAGAAACAGATTGGATGGTATCGAGACTTTGCAATGTAATGAGTGTTCTTTGATCTTCAAAGGTAAGGTCCTTATAAACGTTCGTTTGTTTTCCTTTAGTGGGTGTGTCATTCGAGGTGATTTCTTGTTCCTCATTGTCAAAAAAATGTCTTTTGATTGTCAAGTTTCTTATGAATTTATTAATGTCTTTTAGTGTGGAAAAAAGATCGAATTTGGTTGACGGTGAAAAATTGAGTCCCAGAGAAAGTACTGCGATTTGATCCGCCGTGAGAGTTTTGTTTGATAAATTCAATACATTGACCCCCTCTTGTTCAGTTGTAGCTGTTACTTGTTCGTGGCTTTTTGTTTTTGTTGGCTCCTCAGATTGCGTTCCACATCCCCTTCTTTTTTTCTTGTGCTTCCTCCCGCCTCGTCTCTGGCGTTTTTTGTTGGTTTATTTGGTTTATTTTTTTGAAAGTAAGCAGCTTGAGAATGTTGGTTGACACTTGTTTCACTGTCTGACGGATTGGATGTTAGATCTGAGAACTCAGCTTCTGATGAGCTGAAACCAACTTTAGGTTTTTTCTTCGATACTCGTTTTTTATTTGTTTTTTTCAGTATAGATTTTGGGGTATTCCAGGGTTGTTCTCTTCTACCCCACTCATAAACTTGATTTTGGTTATAATCGAAAAGATCTCTTTGGAATTTCACTTTTTTTGTTTCAGAGATGGTTTCTTCTATACTATTCACCAGTTCTGCAATCCTTGTTTCTTCCGTTTCATATATTTTTTGCTCCATTTTGAGCTTTAGTTCTTGTTTGATGGTATTAATGTCATTGTCTATTTCGACTAGTTTTTTGTTTTCTTCTGAGATGATGAGTTTCATTAGTTGGGATGAGCAGGTGGATAGAATATCATTCCATTCTGTCACAAAAGCGGGTGAATAGACATAAGTCGGTATCTTACGTAGTCTTAGACCACGGGGGATCATGTTTTTAGAAACATAGTTGTCCAGGGTGGTAGAATCCCACCAAATGCGGCATTCTTGCACAGCAAGGCTTTCCCACTGTATTACTTTGTTTTTTATTTCTGTATTTTCTGTATTTTGTATGTCTCCAAACACTGAGGCAACTCTTTCCTTTCTTTTTTCCTGAGTGGCAGATGCCATATTGTGTGCAGGTGGAAAGAAGTTGTGGTGGTAGCGTGGACGCAGGCTATGTGATGCGTTTTTGTGTCTCTGTAATATGCTAAGGAGCTTAAAACGTTGGGCACTTATGGGGAGCATATATGGCTGTTTCAAACAATGGGTCCGAACATTTTATGGTAAACGCTTTGTTTTTTACCATAAACTACATGGCAGTGTTGTATGCTATATGTTGATACCCAACTGTTGATACCCAACTGTATGCTATATGGTAGAAGGCAATAGGAGGACAATTCTTTCACCAAATTTCTCATACTGTTAATATGTTGTAGTCACGATTGTATCCCTAATCTTGGTCTTTATTCCTGTAATTTGGTCCTAAACAGCCAGTTGTGCACATGGCCATTTTTTTGCACCGTACAAACAATTAGAGTCCCATAGAAATGGATGAGACCTATGATGCCCCTGATTTTTATATTGCATGAACGTTATCAGTGATCTAACAAAAATAATATTATGGCATAGTCCATTTGACTCCAAATGTACATAGGTCTTCAAGGGTTAAGTATGGACGCAATGAAGTTGATCAGGGGACGCCATCATGGGGTGTTTAGTGTGACTGTGTTCATGGGACCCCAAGGAGGAGAAAGGGCTCCAAGTCACATAAAACCCTGCTCCCTTCCAAGGTGTAGGGAGCTTACTCTGCACACAGGGCCGGATTATCATTTAGTGACGGGGTGGGGGCCCACAAAATTTGCCATTGAGCGGCCCCAACTTTCCATTGGCGGCCCTCACTACGGGCATTGAACAGGCTCCATTAGAGCGTTTTAACTTATAATAATCAATGCCGGTTCAATTAAACAACCCACGTAAAACATACGTATTAATGCGCCTCCCCCATCTCATGAATAATATCCCCCCCCGTTAGATGCAACCTAATATATATAATCGGCATTGTTCCATCCCTGTGTATTCTCTAGTTACACATCTCACGCTCATCGCACCGTTTCCGTCTCCAGAAATGTTATTATTTGTACAGATTTGTAAAGCCGCTGGTCTGTGCCCAGAAATTCAGAGATGAATGATTTTTCTCCTTTCTATTTATTTGGCTTCATTTTCCCACTAAGTGATGTATGAAAATAAAAAGGAAAAAAAAAAACATGAAAAATCTCCATTCCCTTGCATTTTCTTACAATCGCGACCTTAAAGATCAGCGCGTACGGTACGCATCGCCCGCGTCGTTCAGCTATGCTCATCTGGTAATCTTCAATAATGCATGGTAATTCCATGGTGATGTATATTGATGTTGTATGATGAGGGATTTATCTGTACACGGCGATCTCACAACCTCTCCAGATTATTGTTTAGGGGGCACGATCAACATCTGAGTAGTAAATAAATACCGGCTCTTTCAGTCAACTGATTGATGGCAACTACCGGCTCAATTATGTAATTGACTACAGCGCACAACGGCTCTGAGCGATCTACAGAGCCGATCATCTCTGAGCCTTGCAGATGAATGATTTTTAGCTGTTCAGCCAAGAAAAGGCACAGTGCTGAGCTGGCTTTGTATCTTTATGTCTCGTGAAACAATAGGGAAACAGAGAAGTAATTATGAAGCTTTGTTCGGAGCACTGAATGGAATTATGCCTGAAGAGGAGCTGAGGTGGCCACTTTGAGTTTGGTAGAATTTGTCCTACCAAGGTAACTCATGCTAGATCCATAGGATTTGGAAAAAATTACCAGGGGTCTGACTACAAGAGACAACTTCTCAAGGAAAATGGGCGATAGAAGTCTTTTTTGAATGTAGCGCTCGCTAATGCACATGCATGACGAGAACTCAATTCCCTTCTATTGGGCAGTGCAGCACCACCGTCCATCAGCCCTATTGAAATAAATAGTCACTTATACTTATTGGGGTAGACATCCATTTGTTAAGGCTTATTCACCGGAGAGGGGATTATTTAATGATCAAAATGGGGTCTGATCACTGGGACCCCCAACGATCAGAAGAAGATGAGAGTGAAAGTCCTTTTGTAATTTGAGCATCGATGAATATACACGACTGGTGCTCTATTCAATATTATGGTGGCTAATGACTGTTTACGGGCCCATAGAATGATAGGAAAGTTCACCACTAGAGATGAGCGGACCCAATGTTTGCTTTTGAGTTTGGCTGCGCGACTCGGACATATTGCCGGATTAGTGGCCAAGCATCCAATCCGACAAAGTGATGCTCCTAGCTACTAAGCTATGATTGGCTATAATTGGCCCGAACCCCAAACACGATTGCAAACGTGGGATCTGCTCATCTCCATTTAGCACTATGGAAAGTGTTTGGTGCAGGGTCCTGGTGTTGGAACCTAGCAGCTTTTCCAGAAGCCTCTGGGTTTCTTACACATATACGAGGAGATTTAACAGAATTGTCTAAGAGCATCACAGTTCTAGTTGCCCACAGAAACCAATCAGAGCTCAGCTTTCATTATGTAAAAAGCTCTGGTAAAATGAAAGCTGAGCACTGATTAGTTGTCATAAGCAACTAGAACAGTCCTGCTCACAGATACTTCTGATAAATATCCCCATATATATTCTATATTGGGTCTGAATCAGAAGGCCCAGTCCATTATTAGATATAATGCCTAACCTAAGGGCAGTTGATCGGTCTGATCAGTTACACTGGGGCCTTGAAAACTCTTTTAAGTTAAGAAAAACTTAATAAAATACTACAGTATGCAACTATATATTTATATGGGTGCTATATAAAGGATATATAACCTGCCCATCTTATTTAAGGTATAGAGGATGCAGTCACACCTCAACCCAAAGACCTTAGGGGGACTATAAGATATCTCTTCTGTATATGAATAGATAGTACTATAAACCAGGCATTATAGTTGAGGACCTGGTACAGATTTGTTTTCAGGTCCAGCTTCAAGTTATTTATCTGCTTAACCCCTATATTTTTTAATAGGCTCAAGCCTTTGTGGGGTGGCATTTGCCGATGTATCCTCAGTCTGGTCAACCCAACCTCTCATAGACCCTGGTGGACTCCAAAAGCTTTTTCTGTGGCACAGAGGACATAACATTTCTCACTGCAGTGCTTGGAGTTGTATTTCTGCTTGGAGATGCCAATAAGCTCATATCAGTCCCTGTCTTGCTTGGTATGAGATAATTTTCAGAGTTTTCTAGTAGAGACTGCAACAATACAGACAAAACTTTGAACAAAAGTCTCTTTCCCGTACTTAAAAGTCTCCAACCTTGGGTGCACTTTTTAACTTAAAGTCTTAGTTTTCCTTTCTTATGTGAAAACATAATAAAAGCCTTAATAAATACGAAGAATTGCGGAAGGTAATGGAAAAATAAAGACGTTGGGATACTATAATTTTCTGTCTTGACATAGTCGGAGACCAATTGTGGACAGTAGAGGCGGCCTCTCTCAGCCTGGTGCAGCACAAAGCTGGAGTCACGGTGTAATTAGAAGTACTTACCTTCAACAACCATTCAGTTCTTTATGCTAAAAATACAGTACCGGACTCAATAAGAGACTAATCTCGAAAGGGATTTGGGGGAGAACGGCTTCTTTAAAAACCATTATTAAGAATCTTGCGTTTTACCTTCGAAATGGCTTAAAAATGCAAAACTATGCTTGACTTTACTGACAAGATTATTCATCTACTCAACAATAATAGATAATTGCTACATAATATGTATCTTATTATTATTACCCACACACTCGCTGGTGCTAAAAGCTATGGAAGACAGCTAGAGAAAATTATAGGAAAAAGACTTTTTATAATAAAGGAGAAATTGATCCAGTTAATTTCAAAGTTTCTCTTGGAATTTTGATCTTTTTCGATGATATTCAAGGATGGATTTCTCGAAATTACATTGATATCCGTTTGGGGGATGATGTATAGATGTCTATCATAGCATAAAGATATAAGGTGTACCAGAAAATAGAATGGCTGAGGGTCCAGTTGCTTAACTTGTGAAAATTTATAAAAAATATCTATTGACTCTTGGGTTGATTTGCCTTTCGCTTTGTCTTGAGGGATCTGGCATAGGTTCCATGTTTGGACTTCCCTCCAGCTGACATTTTCATCTATATATGGCCCTGTGCTTTCTTGTGAAGCTACCACTTGATGTATAGATTCCTACAGGATCCGGTCCCTGGATAAAGAGAAGAAAGAACGCGGTGCGTTGTCCGACGAGGATTCGGGTCTGCCGCGATTCACTAAGATCTTGCGCCTGAGTTCCTGCATCCGTTGCTTCTGCTCCGAGGTCCGCTGGAGTTCACCTGCTTCTTCTCGGTGCTTGTAAGTGCGTGTTTCTAATTTCTAATAATTAAATCCCGCCCGATTTCCAAATCAGTCGGGTTGTCCGACAGCCGACCCCCCCCCATTTCTGTTGCGTGCAAGCCGGCGCCAAAATCCGTTTGCGTGTGTCAAAATCCAGGAGCAATTTGGTGCAAAACGGAAATCGTCAGGAAACCCGACCAAAATGCACTCTGCAGACCCTTAGTAAATGAGCCCCAATGTCTCTGTCAGGCTTAGAGGTTGTGGATCCTCTGAACCACTGCGGACGATGGCACAAGCCACTACCTGGGACCGGAGTCTAAGTGGCACCCGGTTTTCACCAGAGCCCGCCGCAAAGCGGGTTGGACTTGCTGCGGCGTGGTACCACCAGGTCGTTCCACAGGCGTGACTTGTCCGCAGTGGCAGCCAAGGTCGAGGTACAGAATCGGCAGGCAATCTCGTAGTCGGGGTCAGGCAGGAGGTCAGGGCGGGCAGCACAGGTTCGTAGTCAGAGTCGTAGCAACAGGTCAGGACAGGCGGCAAAGGAGCGTAGTCAGAAACGGAACTGGGGTCACAACAGGAAATCTCAAGAACAGCACAAGGCATCAAAATACAGCTTTCTCTAGGGCGCAAGGCACAAAGATCCGGCAAGGGTAACAGGAAGAGGCAGGGTTAAATAATAAAAGGGAAAAGGCCAGCGCCAATTAGTGGCGCGCTGGCCCTTTAAATTTACAGAACTTGCCGCGCGCGCGCCCTAGCTGTCGGGGACGCGCGCGCACAGCCGAAGGGGACGAGGAAGCTGCAGACGGAGCCGACGCCGGAGGGGCAGGAGCCGGGACCCGTGAGTAGCGCTTGCGGTGCGCTGGCGGGGGACCGACGGCACGGGTGAGCCCGCGATCCGTGACGGGGATCGCGGGACCACCCGTGACAGTACCCCCCCCCTTCGGCCTCCCCCTCTTTCTGGGCTGGAGGAATCTCTGCAGGAGATCCTGGTCCAGGATATTGTCCTCGGGCTCCCAGGATCTCTCCTCAGGCCCGAACCCCTTCCAGTCAACCAAGAAGAACCGCTTACCTCTTACAGTCTTAGCATCAAGGATCTCCTTTACCTCATAGATGTCAGAGGAGTCGGCCACTGGAGCAGGAGGAGACAGCTGTCGGGAGAAGCGGTTCAAGATGACAGGCTTGAGCAGGGATACATGGAAGGAGTTCGGGATGCGCATGGTAGGAGGAAGGCGCAGCTTATATGAGACTGGATTGATGCGATGCATCACCTCGAAGGGACCCAGGAAACGAGGACCGAGCTTGTAGCCAGGAATTTTAAGCCGGACGTATTTGGAGGACAGCCAAACCTTGTCACCAGGAGAGAAGACGGGGGAAGGTCTGCGTCTTTTATCGGCTTGAATCTTAGTTTGCGTCGAAGCCTGTAATAAGGAAAGGCGGGTCTGCTCCCAGATGGTTTTTAAGTCCTGTACCAACTCCTCAACAGCAGGAACATCAGAAGCCACGGGTAGAGGTAGAGGCGGGCGAGGATGGAGTCCATAGTTGACAAAAAATGGAGCGGAACCTGCTGATGCAGAGTCCAAGGAGTTATAGGAGAACTCCGCCCAAGGCAACAATTGGGACCAATCGTCCTGACGGGCAGAAACAAAGTGGCGTAGATAGCAGCCCAAAGTCTGGTTAACTCTCTCCACCTGCCCGTTCGACTGGGGATGATAGGCAGAAGAGAAGTCCAACTTCACCTGTAGTTGGTTACAGAGAGAACGCCAAAATTTCGAGACAAACTGTACTCCACGGTCAGAGACTATGTGTCGTGGAAGTCCATGGAGTCGGAAGATGTGGTGAAAGAACTGTTCGGCAAGACATGGAGCAGCTGGCAAACCTGGCAGAGGAATAAAATGGGCCATCTTAGAGAACCGGTCAGTCACCACCCAGATGACAGTATTGCCTGAAGAAGATGGTAGATCCGTGATGAAATCCATAGCAATATGAGTCCATGGACAGCTGGGTATTGGCAACGGCAGAAGAAGACCAGCAGGCTTAAGACGTGAAGGCTTATTCCGGGCACAGGAAGTACAGGCACCCACAAAATCCCGGACATCTCTGGCCAGGTCTGGCCACCAGTAGAATCGGGTAATGAGGGCGATAGAACGCTGCACCCCAGGATGCCCAGCCACACGGGAGCAATGTCCCCAAGACAGAATTCTCCTCCGTAGCGTAGGTCGTACGTATGTCTTGCCAGGAGGTAATAGACGAAGATCCACTGGCGCGGCCAGTACAAGTCGGTCAGGAGAGATAACATGACGAGGAACCGGTTCTTCCCCAACGACATCCGAAGCACGAGAAAGGGCGTCTGCCTTGATGTTCTTCTCGGCCGGACGAAAATGAATGAGAAAATCGAACCGGGTGAAGAAGAGTGACCAACGAGCTTGGCGTGGGTTGAGTCGCTGAGCAGTCTGGAGATAGAGGAGGTTTTTGTGGTCTGTATAGATGCTGACCGGAAACCGAGCTCCCTCCAGGAGATAACGCCACTCTTCTAGGGCAAGCTTGATCGCCAATAATTCTCGATCTCCTATCCCGTAATTCCTCTCCGCGGAGGAAAAAGACTTGGAGAAGAATCCACAGGTGACTGTGCGGCCTTTGGGACCCTTCTGCGTGAGCACTGCTCCGGCCCCTACCGAGGAGGCATCCACTTCCAGATGAAAAGGCTTTTCAACGTCGGGACGCACCAGGACTGGAGCC
Organism: Engystomops pustulosus; assembly: GCF_040894005.1. Taxonomy (NCBI): domain Eukaryota; kingdom Metazoa; phylum Chordata; class Amphibia; order Anura; family Leptodactylidae; genus Engystomops; species Engystomops pustulosus. The sequence continues at coordinate 14,362,100 of NC_092420.1, read as the reverse complement.
GAGGCAAACAAAGATTTTAAGTTCTTAAAGGCCTCCTCAGCTGCCGAAGGCCAGAGTCGGGGATTGGCACCCTTCTTGGTAAGTGCCACAATTGGAGACACCAGAGAGGAAAAACGTGGAATGAACTGGCGGTAATAATTCGCAAAGCCCAGAAATCGCTGTATAGCGCGCAGTCCCACTGGGCGAGGCCACTGAAGAACCGCCGACAGCTTGGCAGGATCCATACGAAGGCCTTTGTCCGAGATGACATAGCCGAGAAATGGAATACTCTGCTGATGGAACAGACACTTTTCCAGCTTGGCATAGAGACGATTGGTCCTTAATCGACTGAGTACTTGTCGTACTTGGACTTGGTGGGTCTCAAGGTCCGGAGAAAACACGAGGATATCGTCCAGATAGACCACCACACAGACATAAAGCAAGTCTCTAAAGATGTCATTCACGAACTCCTGAAAGACGGCTGGTGCATTACAGAGTCCGAACGGCATCACCAGATATTCGAAGTGTCCATCTCGGGTATTAAAAGCGGTCTTCCATTCATCCCCTTGGCGGATACGAATGAGGTTGTAAGCCCCACGAAGATCCAACTTGGAGAAGATCTTGGCTCCACGAAGGCGGTCAAACAACTCAGTGACCAATGGCAACGGATAACGGTTCTTAACCGTGATTTTGTTAAGACCGCGATAGTCTATGCATGGTCGGAGTGACCCATCCTTTTTGGTCACAAAGAAAAAACCTGCACCAGCCGGGGAGGAAGACTTGCGTATAAATCCCCTCTGCAGATTTTCTCGGATATAGTCCGACATGGCTGAGGTTTCTGGTACAGAAAGCGGATACACACGACCCCGTGGGGGAGAAGTGCCCGGCAACAGATCCACGGGACAATCGTAGGGGCGGTGAGGTGGCAACGTCTCAGCTTGCTTCTTTGAGAAGACATCACGAAAGTCCTTATAACATGCCGGAAGACCCTCCAGGGCCTTAAGGGACACAGAAGAGACCAGAACTGGCACAGGACGAGGCAAATCCACACAACGAGATTGGCAGTCGGGTCCCCACCGAAGGATCTCCCCCGTCTTCCAGTCAAGAACGGGTGCGTGGAACTGCAACCAAGGTAGACCCAACAGGATGGAGGATGTGGAACGTGGAAGCACATAAAAGGACAGGTTCTCCTTGTGCAGCACACCGACTTGCATAGACAGTGGCTTGGTGCGGTAGTGGACCGGGTCAGAAAGGATTTGTCCACTGACGGAGGAGATGACCAACGGCCTTTCAAGACGGACCACAGGAAGGTGATGCCGGGAGACCAAGGCGGCATCCACGAAGTTCCCCGCGGAGCCTGAGTCCAAGAAGGCAGAGACCTGGATCTGGGTGCCGGTACCCACGCTGAGAAGCACCGGTATCATCAAACGTGGAGAAGCTTTGCTCACACCTAGGGACGCTTCTCCCAAGAACCCTAGGTGCTGGCGTTTCCCGAAGGTTGGGGACGGATTGGGCAAGACCCCAGGAAGTGTCCAGGACTGGCACAGTAGAAGCAGAGGTTTCCCTGACGCCTTCTGATACGCTCCTGGGGAGAGAGTCTGAGCCTGTCCAACTCCATAGGCTCCTCCACGGGTGGTACATCTGGGGGCTGGAGCGGTCTTTGAAAAGCTGGAGCCAGGCGAGGCAATCGTCGTGGGCGAACTTGCGGTTGCTCTAGGCGTAATTCCTCAGCACGTTCTCTAAATCGCACATCAATCCGGGTGGCTAAGGTGATAAGACCACCCAGGGTAGACGGCAGATCCCGAGCGGCCAGAGCGTCTTTAATATGAGGGGCAAGTCCCTTCTTAAAGGTTGCGGACAGGGCCGCATCGTTCCAGGAGAGTTCCGTGGCCAAGGTACGGAACTGGACCGCATATTCTCCCACGGATGAGCCCCCCTGGCGGAGATTCAACAGCGCAGTCTCGGCAGAAGAGGCCAGTGCAGGTTCCTCAAAAACGGACCGGAACTCCGCCAGAAATGCAGTGAGATTGTCTGTGACCGGGTCGTCTCTGTCCCAGAGAGGAGTAGCCCAGGCCAGGGCCTTACCAGAGAGAAGGCTGACGATGAAGGCCACCTTGGAACGTTCCGTGGAGAATTGAGACGGCATCAACTCAAAATGCAGGGAGCACTGGGTTATGAAGCCCCTGCAAGACTTGGGATCACCATCATACTTCCCGGGCATAGACAGCCGTAGCCTCGGTTCAGCGGCGGGAAGAGAAGCCGGGATAGCGGGAGCCACTGGAGCGGCCTCAGGAACCTGTTGTTGCTGCTGGGTGGCCAGCAGCTGCTGCAGCATGGCGGTAACCTGTTCCAGCTGTTGGCGTTGAGCGACAATCTCTCGGGATTGTTGACCCACGATGGCAGCCAGAGTCGGCCGAGTAGGAAGCGGCACCTCAGCGGGATCCATGGCCGGATCTTACTGTCAGGCTTAGAGGTTGTGGATCCTCTGAACCACTGCGGACGATGGCACAAGCCACTACCTGGGACCGGAGTCTAAGTGGCACCCGGTTTTCACCAGAGCCCGCCGCAAAGCGGGTTGGACTTGCTGCGGCGTGGTACCACCAGGTCGTTCCACAGGCGTGACTTGTCCGCAGTGGCAGCCAAGGTCGAGGTACAGAATCGGCAGGCAATCTCGTAGTCGGGGTCAGGCAGGAGGTCAGGGCGGGCAGCACAGGTTCGTAGTCAGAGTCGTAGCAACAGGTCAGGACAGGCGGCAAAGGAGCGTAGTCAGAAACGGAACTGGGGTCACAACAGGAAATCTCAAGAACAGCACAAGGCATCAAAATACAGCTTTCTCTAGGGCGCAAGGCACAAAGATCCGGCAAGGGTAACAGGAAGAGGCAGGGTTAAATAATAAAAGGGAAAAGGCCAGCGCCAATTAGTGGCGCGCTGGCCCTTTAAATTTACAGAACTTGCCGCGCGCGCGCCCTAGCTGTCGGGGACGCGCGCGCACAGCCGAAGGGGACGAGGAAGCTGCAGACGGAGCCGACGCCGGAGGGGCAGGAGCCGGGACCCGTGAGTAGCGCTTGCGGTGCGCTGGCGGGGGACCGACGGCACGGGTGAGCCCGCGATCCGTGACGGGGATCGCGGGACCACCCGTGACAGTCTCTTAGGATTTCATTAAGTAGCTATCCTGTAAGTCTTGAAGCATACCTTGAAAATCTGGTGAAAGGCAGTGAATATAGCCACCAAAGAACTCTGACTCCTCAAGACATGAACTGCACAAGACCGCTGAAAGTCTTCTGTTGTGTCTGGCACCATGACGTAAGCCAACATTAGTAGGTCCTTCGAAGGGGTTGTTTCACTATACATACTTATATCACCCCAGAGATGACAGGAATAAGATAAATGGTGCACTTGACCAATGCTACATTCACTTCTATGGTTCTTCCAACCTGGCTCCAACATCTCTCACAAGTTCCTTCTCCTTGTTATACCCCCAATGAGCCCAGTTACAAAATATCCATCGGAGCCCAAGTTCTACCTTTGGCCAGAAGCCTGTTTAGGAGAACGTTCTCCTCACTGCACGTTATAAGACAATGACGCCCTTAGGCTTCTCTAATAAATCACCTACATGTCTTTGCTTTGACTTCCAGCTAAAAAGCATTTACCAAGCAGAGGCATCTATCCAGCGATCCTGGCAGTGTGTATCCTCACATTCACCATTACAAAGTTTACATGAAATATTTCTCTTTGTCTTGCTTGCCTAGAAGTAATATAACAGAATACCGAAATCCCCGACTGTGATTGTTACAAATGAAGTGATAGAAAAGTAAGCCAAAAATTCTACAAAAACCCAGAATCTACTTTCCCCTTTCCATACTTAAAAAACAGGACTGTACAATAAATCATACTCACTGACTGCCCATAAACTAATCAAATGCAGTATTTCAGCCATTATTTCAGTAGTTAAAGGGGAACTCCATCTTAAAGCAAAATACAAAACTGTGGGTGTATTTTATGTAGACAATAAACTGATGAGGACGTTTCCATATTTTGGGATTCCAGTGACCAGTTACTGGATAATCTGAGGTTGAACCTGACAATCTATTGAATTCTCTAACAAAGAGGACACGGAGAAAGCTCTGATAGTGTAATATTGTAAGTGGAAAGCGAAAAAGTGCTCACCGTCTTGGGTTGTGCTAGATATTGTGGCACAGCACTACTTAGGCCCTTAGATTGGTTTCATCTGGTGCTGCCTTCAGAAATAAGAGATTGTCTGTAACCAGTTGCCACCCTGAACAAAATCTTGGTGGTAGAGTTCGAGGCTGGGTCTGTTCGAATGGAGAATGGAAGCATAATGGTTCTTAAAAACACAACGCGTTTTGTGGTGTAGTCCCCCCTTAGCAAGTGTAAAATCAAGGCTGATGCCCAGGGTTCGGAACGCCTATACCAAGAGCGATGGATATAGGCGTTCCGAACCCTGGGCATCAGCATCCCTCAGCAACAGTGTCATTCACTCTACTAATTTGTTGGAGTCAACCCACATTTAAAGGGTTTGTCTGCTCCAAGGTTGGATTTGTCCACCAGAGTACCAAAGGATCTTCCAGTTTATACTTGGTAGGTTCAAAGTACCCCATTCTGACATAGACTTTATGAAGGTACCCTCTAGAATCATGATCTAGAACGGCAGGCAGGCAGAACGCACCCATTCCCTATTCCCCAAGTAGCTTGATTCTAGGTCCATGTAGGAAGTAAATTCCAGACTTATAGGGGTTATAATATTCATACAGCCCAGGGCCCATGGCAGTCTTAATCTGACCCTGAGTGAAGCATAAAATGCCTGTCCGGGTTGCAGATTTCCTTTAAGAATTTGTCCTTTGTTATGTTATGCAAGTGAGCCTCAGGGGCTCCTTTCTACAACACAGAAACCCCTTTTGGCACCATTTTCTGCTAATCATAGCATGCCCAACTCTCTGGCTGGATTGGGGAGGAGGCAGACAGTAACGCCGATCAGCAAACAATGGAGCCATAAGGTGCTTCTGTGATGTAGACAGAAGCCCCAACCAGAGCCCCAGAGGCTCATTTGCGTAATTTTAAACAAAAAGTTTCTCCAAATTGTGGCCATTAGAAGGTAAAGGAACAGTGGATCCTGCTTCAGGGGGCACACACCACCGTGTAAGTGTGCTTGGTGTAAAAAGTGCATCCATGTGGTAGATTTCCTTTAAGTAAAAGGAATCCCCTGAAGCATTGGGAGCCATATACATTCCATAAGTGAAATATGTTCCCGTATTACTTGGGTTTTACTTCTTTTGCAAAATCTCCATCCTCAGAAAATAGAAGACAACAGCCCCAGGATAAAAAAAAAAGAAAAAAAAGAAAAACTTTTGTTGAAGCCGAGATCATCATCGTCAGCAAAGTCTTTAAAGAATTCATTATTCCTGCTTGGCTGCCCTCTGCTGGAATTTCTGAATTATTAACTTTAACAACTGAGCACAGAAGATGAACCAGAAGTTTAAAACGGGTTTACACGGACAGTAAAACTAAGCTATCCGTACCAACCGGGGCGTCGGGAGGTATTTATGGAAGCAAAGTAAAAGTAATTGAACATCAAGGGAAAGGGAGAGATTCAGATTTGATTTAATTATCCATGAAAACTTGTAACACTTTCCCAGAATTGGAGAAAATAATTATAGAGGAATAAAATAAAAAAAAATATATATATATTTATATACATCCACACGTATACACATCGCAACAAATGGAACGGCGCTTTCATGTAACTAATAGATAGACCAGGTAGCAAATGGAGCGGCAAAGATTTGTGTTATATAAACACACGGTTACATTCTGCAAATGTAGAAGGATCCGGAATAAATAATGAAGAAATAATGACGCTGTTAAATAAACCATTTTCTCCCAGGTTTGGTAAATGCACTTCTAAAAGCCGAACAGAATTTGCTCTTTATTAAGGGATAATTTAAGGAAAATAGACAAAGACTTGTTTTTCTTTTACGGTTGTAAAACTAAATCCTCATTGAAATGAAGCTTAAAGGGGACACTGCCCGCTCCGGGGTCTCCTATAGACCAGGAATACGGGTTTGTAGGAGGAGTGTCCTGCTTCAGGAGCACAGAAAACCTGGGAAAAATGTATGATATGGAAATTAGGATTGTGGTGGACCATTAGCATGGATTCAAGGTCTGGTGCACCCATGTTTGCCTTGATAATGGCAGTGGTTCATGCCCACCTTGGTGGCATGGTGACCTTTGGGCCTTGTGCCTTTGAGAAAGCTTTGTCTGATGCCCTGTGCTCGTGGTCTGAACTCCCGTTGTGACCCCTGTTCCATTCATGACTCCGCTCCTTTGCTTCCTGCCCTGACCTCCCGCCTGTCCCGACTACGATTCTGTTCAACCTCTCTGTACTTCACCTTGGCCACCACCACGGACAAAGGCGCGTCTGTGGAACGACCTAGTGGACAACATGTCCAACCTGCGTTTCAGCGGGCTCAGGTGACTACCAGGTGTCGGCTTACGTCATGGTCCACAGTGGTCTAGTGGGTCCACTACCCCTGGTGTCTGACATAAATATTGTTGATGCCATACCACATAAAATGACACCAGCATTGTATGATGTCTATGGTGCATTCATATCATACATGTAATATACTGCCATACTACAGCTACACAATCTGAGCAAAAATATACTTTACACCTCGTGATCAGAATTTAAATCCAGATCCACCGGATCAATTGATTTTGATGCCGTTCTTCCCCTTCCTATGAAAATAACATGAGTTTAGTTTGAATTTTGACCCAATATTCCACCCATGTATCAGTGCCCATAGTATCATATGTTGAGTGGCAGTGCCCATATATCAGTGCCCAGAAGTAGATCCAGTCTTATTTTGACTCTCGTGTAATTATTTGCCTTTGCGCCATAATTAGTGGTCAGTACAAAATGCCTCAGAACCTAAGCATCCGACTCTGAGAACAGCAGTGGCAGTGTTGGACTGGGGTTCTTTGAGCCCAACAGATAAAATAATTATGTGTGTTCACTGCCCTTAGAAAACAAACCCTATAAGCCTTCAAGTCTCCTGATATGTCTATGGAGTCCTTTATAAGTTTAGACTCTGGGCCCACCAGTGGTTCCTTTGATGGGCCAGTCCGACACAGAGCAATGGGGTGATGAGACCCTCCATCAGGTGAGTGCTCTCTTCTCTCCAGTGCAGTCTAAGGCTGGGGGGTCTCTCTGTGATGTTACATTATGGGGCTCCCTTACTAAGGGTCCGTCGACCGCATTTACGTCGGGTTTCCCGACGATTTCCGCGTTGTGCCGCATTTAACAGGGGTGTTTGGTACACGCGATCGAATTTTGGCACAATCTTTCATGCAACGCGGGATTTAAAATTCAAATTGTGCCGCAAGACACACACTTACAAGCACCGGGAAGAAGAAGGTGAAGAAGGTGACCTCAGCGGGGAAGCGACAGATGCAGGAAATAGGGCGCACAAGCTACGTGAATCGCGCCGGACTTCATCTTCGTCAGATCGCCCGGATCGGGGATCGCGACTGGGTAAGTAAATGTTCCCCAGTGTTACACTTTTATTTCACTTTTTTTTGCCTCAGTCTAGGGCAGTGATGGCGAACCTTTTAGAGGCCGAGTGCCCAAACTACAACAAGGACCCGCTTATTTATCACAAAGTGCCAACACAGAAATTTAATTTGTGATTTATACTCCCTTCTCTGTCACAGTTTTCATTGATACCAGCACCTGAGGACACCAATAAAGCAGAATATAGTCCCAGATAGAGCTGTCACTTTAAAATACCTCTGTGCACAGCAAGTCCTGGGCTGTCTGGGACTGCAGGAAGATACCTGGAGTCATCTCTGGTGATGGCCTGAGTGCCCACAGAAAGGGCTCCGAGTGCCACCTCTGGCACCAGTGCCATAGGTTAGCCATCACTGGTCTAGGGGTTTGGATTTATGTGACTTTATTCCAGTCTCACCCTCTGATTCCAAGGTCTCCAAGAAGCCTTGAAAATGAGGATGGTGACTCTGGCCCCACTTGCTTAAGTGTTTTAAAATTTTTAAATGTAAATTAAGAGATTTCTATTTTCTAGAGCCAAGTTCTTCCTGGGTTGAGATTTGTAGAGAAGGAGACAACAAGAAATTGTATCTCCATATAACCACATTATCTGCCGGTGGTGTCTTCTTCTGTGTCAAAAGCACCAGGATCGGGGTGTAACGAGGTCGATCAAAAGGGCCGATCTGCATATCGCTCAAGTTCTACAAATGGTTTCAATTGTGTATTCAGATCATAACAAAGCCAAGAAGTCACGAAGGACGAGTCCCATCTGTCGAGCATCTGGAATGTTGTACGAAGCGTCTATGAAGTTTCCTTCACGTCCTCGGGATCAATAAGGAAATGAGATAATTGAAACATCCAATTGTTGGTTCTGTCGGTATTTGTAACCATTGTAGCTATTGTTGTGGCTCGCTAACTTGCCTAATTAACAAGGCGGAAAGAATTCCGAACTTGGAAAGAAAGTCATTTTGCATCTCGAGGTTTAAGATGTTTTTACATTCTGATATTATCTTAATTAATTGTTTATGGCTTAATCCGCTAACCTGACAAACCCGGGCTGTACATAGCAACGAGATAATGAAGTGTTTTTCTGTAATAAACACTAAGGAGCTGCACAAGGCGTCTTATTTATTTGTTATACCAGATGAAATTTCATTTTGTTATCAAGTAATAATCTAGTAGAAAATATGGGAAGGAAATTTAAAGAAATATTCCATGAGTTTCTTTCTTCTTTTACTATGTCCATATATATCTCCAGTAAATTTCTTTCTTCTTTTACTATGTCCATATAGAGGTCACATATAGAGGTCACATGCATTTAAACTCCTCGACAGCTACTGCTCAAGATGAGATAAGCTTCAGTCACACAGTTATAATGTAGAAAATGAGAGTGCCGCCTCCCTGACTGTGTACTTATAATATCTTAAATTGGAGTATAAAAAGAAAAGGACAATGACACTGTCCTCCCAGCAGGCAGAGATGGTCTCTAACTGCACTTATGATGCTATCAGGTGTGGAATAAGACTGCCATTTGCTCTGGGCTGTATGAATATTATAGACCCCACAAGGGTGGAATCACTCCCTACATCTAGTACTAAAAACAATCTTCTTGGAGAATGAAGGATGTGCCCCTTCAGTCTGCTATGATTCTGCAGTTTCAGGACCTTTGGTGGACCTTCAAAAGTTCTAAAATGACTCTTGTGTACATGTGTATCGAGATAATGATGTACAAGGACTTCATGGGTAAAGGTCCTTCTCAGTATAAAATTTGATTGGTGGTTTGGGTGACCATGGACCCCCTAAAAGGCTTGGGCCCTGGGCTACCGCCCCAACCACCTATATTATATTCCACTACTGGATGCTGTGCTGAGGTATCATGGGAATGATAGAAGATAGCACAAAGAAAAATAAATCGAACAGTCCTTATGGTTTTTGCTCTGCAAGAATATAATGCCACCATTGGTACTTGTGTTATGTCTGAAGTCTTCTCATCACAGAGCGTTATGGTAAGTTTACTGAGGTACCTATCCCTAAAAATAGGATCCGTTATTCCAATCCAATTCTTGGGCACAAAGGTGACCATATTGATTGCCACAGCCATCTTAGGATGGGAACCAGGGATACCATTTTGGATGGAATTGCAGATCTTCAATGTGAGATACAGTATTTCATAAATGTCATTGATGTGAATAACTTTTTAAACAGAATTTTATGTTAGAAAATACTTATCTTACAAAGGTATCACCAGTTCTTGCCACCCAGACAACAGTGAAACCAAGGTGGACATCATCCTCCATTCAAGACCCCATTGTCTCCATCTTCTAAATGTATTATGTTGGTGAACAAGGATTGAACCCTCAAAGCCCCATAGATAGCTCTTGGGCAAATGTTTGATCATCCAAAAATAATGGGAGGGGGGGAATTATCATGTGTTGGTCGCATTATGCACCAACGCTTAATGCCCCCCCTGCCTTTTTGATCACGCTGGATAAAACTGTAGGCTTTGACTTATTGATGTATCCGGTGGACAGTCATGTGGCCGGACGAATCTGTGTCAGGTCCTGCTTGGCATAGAATTGCTCTATAACCTGTGCCTGGAACAACATTTATGCCATGTGACCGCCCATTTCGCAGCCAGGCACAATCCCTAGACGCCTGCCGGTATGGACGTGGCGTGAGTGAAGAAATAGTCGAAATTCCTGGCCTTTGAGAGTGCAAACATTGATAGAAATAGCAAATCCAAATTTATAATAATTATTGAGATTGCCAAAAGGGCAACACCAAAAAGACCCAGAGAACAAAAGTGTCTGAAACTATAATGCCAATAGCCAATGCTTATCTCCCCAATATCTGCCATCAGAGGTGACTTGATGGTCCCATACACATATAGATTCTCAGCCATAGTTGCACAATGGGGCACATTTATGTACCCGGTCCGAGGAGTTCACCAAAAGTGCATTGTCTGACGATCATGCACTCTGCCGTGATTCACTAAGATTGTGCGTCCAATATTCTGCATGTGTCGCTTCCCCGCTCAGGTCCACAGGAGTTCACCTTCTTCTTCCCGGTGTATGTAAGTGATTGATCTTGCGAGAGAATTTGAAACAATTCATTCCGAAACAGTCGGATCGTTAACCGGATTTACAGCCTTGTAGTTTATGTAGAGGTGAAATTCCATACAGACTTTATCCCTTTCATCATCACAAAACACTCACTATCCACTGAGATATTACAAACACCAAATCATAGCTATACAAAAAAAAACGCGTACCAACACGTCCCAATACATACAGAAATGTTTTGAAAATATGTTACGATAAAATGTTTGCCGCGGTTGTTCCAAATTACGCCACATTGAAAGCGCTCTCCGTAAATCTAAGTGCAGGCAATGAAAAAAAAACATTCTCAATAAAGAATAAGAGGTTGGGGGTTTCTTTCGCATAGATTTCACACTTTCTCGATAATGATCGGCTTGCGCAAGATTCTAAAATAAAATGTTACGGGAAGGAAAACAACAAACAAAGCCCTTTTATGTAGCGTCGGATTTCCAGTGTGCTTTAGGCCACGCTTGGTAAGCAAAATTAAGAGTCACTAAAAAAGAAATAATTCATTTTTTCAGGCAACGAGTAATTATTGAAGAAGCAGTTTAGCAAACAGCAACACTCCCGCGAGAGAACTGGTAATCCAAAGTGAATATATTATTTAGCTCCGTTACCAGAAGGAAAATATTCCAGCCTTTTAATAAATCAAACTCACAATTACTACTAAACAAATTATTAGGTTATGCTGGTAACTCACTCAACAACACCCAGAGTAAAACATACCTATAAGATGTATATGTATAGAATATATGTGAGATGCAGGTAAGCGGGGGTGTGCACTAGTAAAGGAGGGGCGGTTCTCTACATCTCTCAAAGGAAAGAAAAGTACAGAGAAGATTTATACTATATAAAATATAGTTCATAAGATTCAATATACATCACTCCAAAGAAAAAGGGAACCAGAAGATTTATACTATATAAAATGAATGAGATGCAGATAAGCAGGGTTGTGTACTAGTGAGGGTGGGTCAACCCCTGAAGAAGCCACAAGGCTAATACTGGGGTAGCGCAAAGACCAGCTTACTTTAGTAAGCAGTTCCTACAGTGTTTTTTAGGGTGACTGGTCCTCTTTAAGTAGCCTTTGGCATTCAGTGTTAGTTCTCATGGGAGGATCAGGTCTAATGAGGGAGGATCAGGTCTCCACATCACTCAAGGGAAAAAAAAATCCTAGAAGATTTATACTATATATACATATACATATTACCATACATATGACTATATATATATGAGATCACTCAAAGGAAAAAAGTACCTAGAAGATTTATACTATATAATACATATGAGATGCAGGTAAGCAGGGGTGTGTACTAATGAGGGAGGGGAGGTTCTCACATCACTCAAGGGTAAAAAGTACCTAGAAGATTTATACTATATAATACATATAAGATGTAGGTAAGCGAGGGCATGTACTAACCAGGGAGGGGAGGTTCTTATATCATTCAAGGGTAAAAAGTACCTACAAGATTAATACTATATAATACATATGAGATGCAGGTAAGCGGGGGCGTGTACTAATAAGAGAGCATCAGGTATCCACATCACCCAGAAATGTATAGTATATGATGTGGGTACCAATAAGGGAGGGGTAGGTCTCTACATCACTCAAATAACAAAAAGTATGTAGATAGAACTAGATAACATACAGTATATGCGAGTAAGCAGGGTTACTTACTAAAGAGGAAGGGGAAAGTCTCAACACTAAAAGGTAAGTGGTAGATGTATATTATGTAAATATTAAAATACAAGTAAGTTATGAAATGTAATAATGAGTAAATGACATATTTCTACATCACTCAACAGAAAACAGTATCTAAAAATGTACACTATATGTACACTACAACATATATGAGATAGTAGTATGCAAATGTGTGTACTAAAGAGGGAGGGGCATTGCTTAACATCAGTAGTGGATTGTAATTCAGGCGATTTGGGCAGTAGCCCAGGGCCCAAGCCTTCTAGGGGGCCCATTCACCCAAGCCACCCACCAAATTTTATACTTAGAAGGATCTTTACCCATGAAATCCTCATACATTTGTTTATACTCTCAATACACATGTACACAAGAGCCATTTCAGGAGGGACTAATGAGGGACAGGTCATTTTAAATAATGCGGTTTTGGAATCAGACGTGGTCACTTGAGGCACTCATGTTGGGTTTCCACACTTCATGAACAGGACACATCAGTTGTGTGACCATCTTTGGATCACGTAGATACTGTAAGTTGATTAGCATAATCCCCAGGTAGTTTCAGTACTTCATATGCTGGTTAGGCTCTCTATTGTCCCATGGGTGGTCCTGTGTTGGAGCATAATGACATTGATTACTCTTGCATGGTGGGCACTACAGAGAAAATTCCACCTGCACCAGAAGTAGCGGAATGGTGCCTACGTTTATGGAGGGTGTAAATGATCCTCTTTTATGTGTGTAGTCATTAAAGGGGTCACATGTCCCTTATATAGGGATGAGCGGACCCATGGTTCAGATCCGCCCAGCGAGCTGGATGTATTGCCGAATCTGGCAAATTGACGAGACTTGCTTCTAGCTGTGGCCATGATTGGCCAAGGTGGTGTCCCCCTGTCCACTCATGGCCATGGCTAGTAGCAAGGGACATCAGTTTACCGGATGGGTTGTGCGGTTGCCAATGTCCAGGTCTCATGGCCAAACAAAAACGCCAAACCTGAGCTGTAACTATGGGGCTCATTTACTAAGAATCCGAATGCCGCACTTTCGTCAAGTTTCCCAAATATTTCCATTTTGCGACGAATTGCACCAGGATTTTGGCGGCTGCAATCGGATTATGGCGCATCGCCTTCGGCTTCCACGCGACAGAAATCGGGGGGCGTGGCCGTCGGACAACCCGACGGATTCGGAAAACCTGCGGAATTTAAAAAACTATTTCTGTCGTAAGATCAAGCACTCACATGCACCAGGAAGAAGCAGGTGAACTCCGGCGGACCTCGGCCCAGCAGCGACACCTGCTGGATATCGGGCGCACGACCTTAGTGAATCTCAGCAGACCCGAATCCTCATCAGACAACACGCCACGGGATCATGACTGGACCGGGTAAGTAAATGTGCCCCTATGGTTCCACTCACCTCTACCATTGTACAATCCTTAGGAACCCTAAGCTACAATGATGTTCAATTACGTTACTACCTACCTTATGTGCAGTCTGTGCCTAATTTTATGTGTTTGTTCTTTAGACCCCATCTTCAAAAACACTCAAAAACTCTGCCGAGCAGTACATTCCAGGCAAGTCATTAAAAACCTTATTTTATGTGGTGTGTTTTATGCCTGTATATGGCTTTATCCTTCTTTGTTAGAATATGCCAGACGCATAAATCATGTTTCATCCTCAAAAGCAAATTAACAAAGGATCTTGTAAAGAAAATGGCTCTACCCAGTGATATAATTTGGGAAATTATTTATTATGGGGAATGGAATATTCTGAGGAAAAGCTGCTTGACCTATATGAATTTACTGTATCGTAAAAAGGTTATTATGCATTTGCATCAAAATTATCTCATAAAAAGCTTAATTTTTTATCATTCTGGTCGTCAGATGTCTCGGAGGTAAATTATTCATTGCAGCCATTTTAGTTGCTAAATTGAAGCTTCATGTATATATTTACATGGCAAAAGGGAGGAATAAAATTAGCTCTTTGTTGTTAACTTGGGCTTTTGGACAGCTGTGACTTCTCCTCTAGATGTTGTTTATGTCTATGACATTTCACCAAATTTTCAAAAATTTTGGCAAAACATTGAAAAACATTAAAATTGTCTGATTATTCCGAGGGCTAAGCAACGACAAAAATATCCCTCCATGCAATACATATAATATACTGTACACATTGGGGCACATTTACTTACCCGGTCCTGTCGCGATCCCGCAGTGCATTGTCCGACGAGGATTTGGGTCCGGCGCGATTCACTAAGGTCGTGCGTACAATTTCCTGCTGCTGCGCCGAGGTCCGCCGGAGTTCACCTTCTTCTTCCTGGTGCATGTAAGTGCTTCTTGCGACACATTTCATGTTTTAAATTCCGCAGTTTTTCCGAAATCCATTGGGTATTCCCCCCCCGATTTCTGTCGCATGCAAGCCAACGATGATGCGACACAATCCGATCCGAAAACGGAAATATTCGGGAAAACCCAACGGAATAGCGGTTCATGGACCCTTAGTAAATGTGCCCCATTGTGGGAAGACAAATTACTTGTCACCAAACTGGGCTTTGGGATATGTTTCCTACAAACTAGATTATTATAGGATTGTCCAACACTTCAAGTTTCAAATTTCCAAATCAAATTTATATGGAGATTTTTTTTGCCTGAAAATTAAGACTTTAAACTATTACTTTTTAGAGATGACCAGACCCAAACTTTGTTGCCAGATTGACGCCCCTAGCTACTAGCAATGGCTGTGATTGATCAGGGGCACATGGGCATCAATATGTCTGGGTCGTGTGGGTCATACCCAAAGCCCAGACGTGAACTTAAAGTTTGAGTTCATTCATCTCTCCTAATTTTTAAAAACATGCCAACGCTGTTGACTTTACAATAAAACCAGTTGACTTAACGCCATGTACTTAGGAGAAGATTCCGAAAAATTAGAACGAAGCCCACAAAGGTGAAGTTAAAATTTGTAACCCTACTTGGGTCTTGAACTCACATACTGAGCAGATACTTCTTAAAGGGTGTGTCCAATTATTTATTACTAAGGAGATAATTATTTGATCGTGAGGGCTCTAGCAGCAGATATTTCCTGCAAGTTCTTGACCTGCTCCGCACAACCACAACTTCCAGGTTTCAGAAGTCCCATAGAGGTTAAAGGAGAATTTGCAGTGGCTTATATTAAGAGCATAACAGTGATTTTGACATGAGTCTAGATAAAAGGTAAGATGATATAATATCAATTCGATTTCTCGTTCCATGTCCTTTTTATCATCCTTGGTCCAATGCCCCATCCCCCTGTTTGCTGTTTTTGCAGCTCCTCGAGATAAGAACCATAGATCCTGAGTGAACCTCCATAGGTTTTTATCACCATGTAAAGTATAGTAGACAGGCTCAACCAAGGATGGTCCCCATCTCTACGAGGGTCCTATAACATGCCTCTCTGGTATGTGTGTCCTTGAAAGTGAAGCCTACCAGAAAGTCATTAGGCAGAAGTAATTTCATGGCCTTCTTCCTTCAGATAATTGGTCTTGTAGGGTAGATTTGGTTGAGGTCCTTAGTACATAGGAGAACCCTTCATGGACAAAACTTCAAGGCTACGCTCAAGATTCATGATAAGTGTTGGTCTTGTATTTGGTGGAGGTCTTTAGTACATAGGAGAACCCTTCATGGACAAAACTTCAAGCCTACGCTCAAGATTCATGATAAATACACCATACCAAAGATAAAAATAAACCTCCCAAGATAGAAGGCCCTTTATTATCTCATGCCCTTTAAAACACAATGTAGAGGCTTGATTTTTAAGACCGGGTCCCGATGTTCTAGTCTTTCTTACATCCTTTGTTATGAGTTTTGTGTTCATCGCTGGGTATATGAAAGAGGAAACATGCTGATGATATACCTCACGTGAATGTTCCTGTACCTGATCATTTCGGTGTTGTTTTTTAAAAATCCAACCAACCATTCTGAATATATGGCCCCCAGAAGTTTTAATGTGACTTAGCGCACTGTAGCCAAGGGGGCGGGAGCTGATGATAGAGACACGCCCAAGAGTAAAATAAAAAGAGGTTACTGCCCTCTTGGATGAACTTGGATAAACTTTTGAGGATTTAAAAAACAAACAAACACCAAATTGATCAAGAGTACAGGGGCGATAACTACTTCTTGTACATGATTGACAGGTCCTCCTTAAAGGGGTTGTTGCCAATTAGGAGAACATGACTTTCATTGGGTTTCCCGAATATTTCCATTTTGCACCGAATTGCCCTGGGATTTTGGCGCATGCGATCGGATTTTGGCGCATCGGCGCCGGCTTTCACGCGTCAGAAATCGGGGGGTCGGACAACTCCACTGATTCGGAAAAAACGTGGAATTTAAAAAAGAATTTGTGTCGCAAGATCAAGCACTCACATAATCAGCGTTGGACAATGCGCCGAGGGATCACGACTGCACAAGTAAATGTGCCCCACTGTGTCATCATAATGTGTATATTGTACAATGGGGGTCATTTACTAAGGGACCGATTCGCGTTTTCCTGACGTGTTACCTGAATATTTCCGATTTGCGCTGATTGGACCTGAATTGCCCCAGGATTTTGGCGCACGCGATCGGATTGTGGTGCATCGGCACCGGTATGCACGCGGCGGAAATCGGGGGCGTGGCCGAACGAAAACCCGACGGATTCGGAAAAACCTCCGCATTTAAAAAAGGAAATTGTGTCGTGGAGCTTGCACTCACCTTCATCCAGGATGTCAATAGTGGCGTTGTTTTTTTTGTTTTTTTTAATTTTTAAAGAAAACATCCCTATTTTTCTTAACTCCTTTAACTCTTCTATTTTGATTTGCACCTCCCACGTCTACTCTGGCTCGGCATCTCCGGTAATTGTCGGCCGAATTGTTAATTACCTGCACAAGGTTATGTAGAATGACCCCGCAATTGGACCAAAAATGTTTAATTGTACTTAACTGGAGAGTTTATTTGAAGGGCTTTGCCTAAATCGGAATTAGCATCAAGATGGGTAGGTCTCGCGGGAGGAGATAATCACTGCTCCCAATTAGGCATGAATATCTATTAAGCATAAATAGCTAGCAAGCTGCAAGAGCCAAAACTCCGGGGATTATGTATGTACTCTTCATTGTTAAATGAATCTAATAAATTAAAGGAGATTTATTCTATTGATGATGTCTGAAGGCAGAAGCCAAAGTGTGATTACTTTTATTACTGTGATTTATATGTTTATTACTTATACCCTAGCATCAAAAATCACTCCTGATTGATAGCGGAGGGCGGCGGGTAGTCACACATGAGGGGTGCACTTGATGAATTTGCCAAACTTAGCAAATGGAAGATGATTAATGCAAATATATCAAGACACTTTCTCATAGTTCTCCAACCATGTATTTTTTTGATTTGCTGTGATAAAAAGTAGCATTTTGCGCAAGAATTTTCCTTTAAAGTGCACACACATCATAAAAAGTGATACAGCTGTTTCCTATTGGACAACTTCCTCAAGCTCCACCCATGGGAGTGAACTGTAAATCACATGATCTCGTTATGGACATACCAATTTGCACAAAATTATTGGTATTTACCGGTATCTTAGAGTCAATGTAAGGTTATTATTTAATCTATTAATATATTATTATTTCTCAACCCCTTTAAGCCCCTCCCATGCCCCAACTATGGGAAGACATTTTTAAGAAATGAGGAGTTATCAGTTATGAGAAAAGATTATTTAGATTTATTTAGTCTGGAAAAGAGACGACTACGAAGGGACATGATTCAGTTATATAAATATATGAATGGTCCATACAAAAAATATGGTGGAAAGTTGTTTCAGATGAAATCAAATCAAAAGACAAGGGGGCCCTGTCTCCGTCTGGAGAAAACAAGGTTTAATCACCAGAGGCAAAAGGGGCTTCAGGAGCAGAGCACAGCAGGGACAGCAGAGAGCTTCAAGAAGGGCCCAGATGCCTTTTTACATCTAAATATCATTGATGGTTTTGTTATATAGAATTGTTTCCCCTAAATCACTTCCTTATCCAAACCCTTGGATAATAGTGTTTTTTTACATTATTTTTGGTGTGTGGCTATTTTTTGCACTTTATATATGAAGGACATATGCAGATAACTGGTGCAGCTGAATATATTTTTTGATTGTCTATCGATCTATCTATCTATCTATCCATCTCATATCACAGTGATGGCGAACCTTTTGGAGACAGAGTGCCCAAACTACAGCCAAAATCCACTTATTTACCATGAAGTGCCAACAGGGCATTTTTAGCAGTAACTACCTGTTCCTTCCTCATCTTTCAATTGTATCGGCCCCCTGAGGCCACCAATACAGTTGAAAGAAGGGGGCAAATTCAGACGAATTTTCCCGCAGTTCCAAACAGGCAATGAAATGTTGCTTTAAAATAACGCTGAGAGCAACAAAGTTGCCTGGGTCTGCAGTTGGATTTTGTCCTATTTGGTGAACTCTGTCCTTGAGTGCCCACAGAAATGGCTCTGAGTGCCACCTCTGGCACCAGTGCCATAGGTTCGCCACCACTGTCATATCGTTATCATCTATCTATCCATCCATCCATCTATCTATCTATCTATCTATCTATCTATCTATCTATCTATCTATCTATCTCATATCTATCTATCTATCCATTTCATATCTATCTATCTATCTATCTATCTATCTATCTATCTATCTATCTATCTATCTCATATCTATCTATCTATCTATCTATCTATCTCATATCTATCTATCTATCTATCTCCTATCTATCTATCTCATATCTATCTGCAACATCCCCCACCGGGGCCTAGCCTTTTCTTGGGGCCTGGAGTCAGCCGGGGCCCACAGTACCTGAGTGGCTGGCGGTTGCGGCCTAGCACGCTTGTGTCACGGTGCTTGGTATGGGGAACCGGAGGGCTGTCCTACAGCCTGGCAGGTCTCCAGCAGGGTGGTGTTGGCAAGAAATGATGAGGGAGAGGCTGCTATAGCGGACCTCCCTGGGGCAACCCCTTTGGTGTCTAGAGTATGAGTCTCTGTGTGGTGGACAGGGTGCCCGTGATGGTGACAGCCGGAGTAGCAGGGACCAGACGGAGGCAGAGGTTGAACAGAAACACTTACAGTTCTTTATTGGAACCGACAGGAACATCAGCAACGTGCCTTTAACAAGATGGTGGAGTACTGGAGAGGTATTTGGAGGGAGCCACAGGATGTAGATCACCAGCCTGGATGCAGATGGCAGGCTGGGAGGTAGCTGTGTCCTGGAAGGATGCTTCAGCTTGTCCTGGATGGCTTCAGGTATCACCCTTGAAGGTAGGATGATACCCCTTTCCTCACTAACTAGCTATTAGCTCCACTTCAGGCAGGGGCTAGGCTCTTCCTGCTCTGGTCTGGTGTGCTAGCTGTACAGACTCCGAAGAGTCTGTACTGGAGAGACTCCAGTCTGCTTCTGAGCTGCTGCTCAGCTAACTGCTCTCTAGAGGTTTTATTATCTCCCCTTGGTCAGGTGGTGGCTGCTCCTCCAATTACCTCTCAGCTCACAGAGACAGGATGTAACACAGATCATTGGATACTAGACTTTTACATCATACACAGATTAACTTCTGCCTTGCCAGGCAGGATTACCCACTGCAATGTCCCCTGTGTGATGTGGTGAAATGCTATGGGGCTTATTCGCAAGCACTCCTTCGCCATTGCATCGGCGAGGGTGTTGCATACCCCCGGGGCAATTGAAAGAGCCGCCCTTGGCTCGACTACAGATGGTTTGGGGGCGCAGAGGTAGATACGGGCACTTCGGGGAAGTGCAGGCTATGTGAGGTGTAGGGACAAACCGCCCATGGTCCTGGAGACAGGCACCTGGGTTGGTGTCGGACTAAGACACATATATGTAAATGCGAAGTAAGACAGTTGGTCGCTAACGCCATTAAACCGAACTGTACAGTAGGAAAGGTGTGGTGTCATGTCCTGTAATCCACTCCTTGCACCAAGGCCTGTATATTTGTTATGTAAACACTTCTTCCCTGGCGACAAATATATAATGTGTATATCTGCATTGCGTTAGCATATGCGACACGAGTACCTCCTGACTGACATCCTTATCCATAGTATGAGTGGCATCCAGGTGCTAACTCTGTAACACCCCCGGTCCCCGAAGGACCCGCAGTTTAAGGACTATCCCCATGTGCAAACCTCGGTTTGGGGAATAAGGTAGCGGTCAGTGTTTTACAAAAAGACGGTCCGACACAGCCACACTACAACCTGTAAAGCCTATTAAAGGGTTAATGCAGACTACTGGCATATATCTTGACAGTGTGCAAACAGTAGGTAAGTTCACATTGGCTTAGGAGCCCAATGGGTACACATCTTGAACGTTACAAACGTTACAGGAGGTAGGCTACTCAGGGTAGCAGGATAAAATGTCTCTTTACCTGAAAAGGAAAAGGCATAAAAAGTGCATGCAGAATGTCCATACCTAAAACGGAAGGCATTAAGTGCAATATAAGAAGTCAATAAAGTAGCAACTAGAGATGAGCGAGCACTAAAATGCTCGAGTGCTCGTTATTCGAGACGAACTTTTCCAGATGCTCGAGTGCTCGTCTCGAATAACGAGCCCCATTGAAGTCAATGGGAGACTCGAGCATTTTTCAAAGGGACCATGGTTCGGGAATAAAATGTGTTAATTAATTGAAAAAGAATGTCTTCTGATAAGTTATCAGATGTATGCAAACATCTGCAATCTATTCTTCACTGTTCCGCGCGTATATTATCTCCCGACAAGTTAGCAGATGTGAAGAACAGTGAAGAATAGAATAAAAACAGTGACCACATGATCATTTAAGTGAAAAACACAGTGAAGAATAGATTGCAGATGTTCTGCACATCTGCTTACTTGTCGGGAGATACGCTGTCCCGGGATCCGCTGCTCTTCTTCCACTGAAGTCTCCCCGATGTCTCCGTGCCCCGATGTCTCCGTGCCCCTATGTCTCCGTGCCCATATGTCTCCGTGCCCATATGTCTCCGTGCCCATATGTCTCCGTGCCCATATGTCTCCGTGCCCCGATGTCTCCGTGCCCATATGTCTCCGTGCCCCGATGTCTCCGTGCCCATATGTCTCTGTGCCCATATGTCTCCGTGCCCATATGTCTCCGTGCCCATATGTCTCCGTGCCCCGATGTCTCCGTGCCCATATGTCTCCGTGCCCATATGTCTCCGTGCCCCGATGTCTCCGTGCCCCGATGTCTCCGTGCCCATATGTCTCCGTGCCCCGATGTCTCCGTGCCCATATGTCTCCGTGCCCATATGTCTCCGTGCCCATATGTCTCCGTGCCCATATGTCTCCGTGCCGCTCCCCGATGTCTCCGTGCCGCTGCCCGATGTCTCTGTGCTGCTCCCCGGTGTCTCTGTGCTGCTCCCCGGTGTCTCTGTGCTGCTCCCTTGTGTCTCCGTCCTGCTCACCGTGTTCTGCAATGTCTTCTTCACACATATATATTGTTCTTCACATACTATTTTGTTCGCACCGTTCCGCGCGTATCTTCCGACAAGTAAGCAGATGTGCCGAACATCTGTAATCTATTCTTCACTGTGTTCTTCACTGTGTTTTTCACTTAAATGATCCTGTGTTCACTGTGTTCACTGTTTTTATTCTATTCTTCATTGTTCTTCACTGTGTTTTTTTAATTAAATGCTCGATCTCGAGCAGGGGAAATACTCGTCCGAGCAACGAGCCGTCTCGAGTACCTTAATGCTCGAACGAGCATCAAGCTCGGACGAGCATGTTCGCTCATCTCTAGTAGCAACGTTTCCTTGGAGTTGGCAAAAGTCTCACAGAAGGTCTTTAATGGCAAAGTCCATCTTCTGGGTACAGCCCTTGAGGTGGGGAAAAGTGCAATAAAGAAGCAAAGGGTCTCCTCTATGTGTAGAGGGACAGAGTCCTTTGGAAGGAATCTCTGCTGTGGCAGAGGCAGGGGTGCTATCATAGCACAAGACAGTAGAAAATCTCTTGACTGAGATAAATAAGGGTAAGAGTCTCAGGACAGTTTCTGGCTCTATAGGGAATGGACAAAAATAAATATTTACAATGGACACAGTACCTGGAGAGGGCTGCAGCCCTTCAGGGGTTAGTCAGAAGCATCGCTGGGTTTAGCAGGGACAGGATCCAGCTCCAGCAGGGAATCCTGTGTATCCTCAGCGGTGGAAGGTGCCGGCTGGGGACACCCGGTGGCAGTAGCGGGTACTGCAGGTGCAGCAACATCCTCCTGGCCTTCAGGGGGAGGAGCGCTGTCGCCCGGGATGCCGGCTGTTCCAGCCGGGGGCTCAACTGAGCCAGGGACCACAGAGGGGTCCAGCAGTAAATACATAGGGGCCTGCGGCAGCGCCGTGGCTCCTTCTAGCTCCGGTTCTTCCAGGGCCGGGTCATCACCCCATTGGTAACCGGCAAGTGGAGAAGTGGGCCTCGTCGGAACCTCCGGACAAGGTTCACTAGCCTGGATGTCTTCTCCCACAGAAGAGCCGCGGGACCTGGCAATGCTCCCGGCAGGGGAGAAAGTGGGGGTGGCGCCCTGGATCATGCCCGGCCCATGAATGGCAATGGGACCCACGATTACCGTGGACGGAGCATTCACGTGGGTCACCGCCCGGGGACTCGCAGCCGAGGAAGAGGAAGTGTTCGGGGATTCCGGCCACTAGTCGTCCTCATACAGCTCGTCATACGGTGGGTAGCGGTCCTCGTCGCCGTGTGAATGTACCCTTATCTGTACTAGTGTCTGCAGAGTATGTAGTGTGTCTATTATCTGTACCAGTGTCTGGCTGAGCTTTGCTGCTAGAAATGAGCTGTTCTGCAAAGGGGCTCAGTGCTTTCTTCTCAGATAACGCCACCTTCGGGCTGGAGTGTTTTTGCGCCCGTTTTTGCGCCTAAATGAAAACGTTGCAAGTGAAGCCGCGCAGCAAAACATCTGGATTGGTAAGATAGATGAGGGAAAGCTGGGTATTTTTGCTGCGCGGCTAGTTTGGCGTTTAGTAGCATAAATGGCGCAAAAACGGTGCGCCTGAATGAAAAGGCGCAAAAACAACAGAATAAATGAGTGATAAATGTGGACCTATCTCTATCTATCTATCTCTCTATCTCATATCTATCTATCTATCTATCTATCTATCTATCTATCTATCTATCTATCTCCTATCTATCTCATATCTATCTATCTATCTCATATCTATCTATCTATCTATCTCATATCTATCTATCTATCTATCTATCTATCTATCTATCTATCTCATATCTATCTATCTATCTATCTCATATCTATCTATCTATCTATCTATCTATCTATCTATCTATCTATCTCATATCTATCTATCTATCTATCTATCTATCTCATATCTATCTATCTATCTATCTATCTATCTATCTATCTATCTATCTATCTATCTATCTATCTATCTCATATCAATCCATCTATTTCAACTTTTGGAATTCTGAATGTTCCCTTTTCTATAAAACCCCGTTCTATAAAATGTCCCGTCCTGTCCACTCCTCTCCTCCCGTATAATGTCCAGTTTCTGTAGCCAACTCCTTATAATGCTCCTATTATGGATTCCTGATTTATACCCTCATCTAACCCCCCCCCCCCATTTTATTACCCCCCACATTTAAAAATCTTCTTTTTCTGTACACCCCTTTCCTTTCTGCTTTGGTGTTCCCCCAGCACAGCTCTCCTTGTCCCTGCCACAGCGATCCATCTCCCTATTTATCTAGTCCTTCCTTATATACCTTTAAAAGAATAAAATAGCGGAATCCATGAGCCTCTCCGCATGATTACCTCTTCCGAGAACGAAATAATACAAAACGCATCGGGAGTATAATAGCGTTATAATTAATGGCCGTCATATTCTTGTTTAAAAAAAAAAACACGGTGGAAAATTCCATCTTCTTCGATTAACGTGAAATATAAGTGTCACGGCGGTGATAAAATCCCAATCAATAAGACAAAATAACAATGCTGTTAAAAGGGTACGCGGGAAGGTGTCCGGGGTAACTTATTCTCCAGGTTAGAACCCCTTTTAAAATAAACGGATTTCATCTTTCCACCGCGTCACCTAAATCACGGCAATGTTTGTGTATACAATTATAATCAGACAATAAATTGTAGCGATTCAATGGATTATGTCTGCGCCGGGCGACCTTATAAATCTCGGGGTGTCATACCTCGGGAAAATGCCCGTGTAACAATCAGTTGATTACATGTCGGGAGCAGCTGCATGTATGTTAGCTGGAAAATATGAAAGGCCGAGGGTAATTCAGAGTTCAGCGGTAGACGCTTATAAAATATTTGTCTGACAGACACTCTCGTTGTACGCCTCGGAAATCCTTGTATAACCTGAGATTCCACACCGAGAGATTTCTAATGAGCTCCCAGGAAAGTTCTTCTAAGTGTTGCAATTTGAAAGGAATGTAAAACCCGAAACGCAAAAATGTTGTAAAAGTAGTAAATATGAAGTTGTAGGGAGGCTGGTGGGGTTTTACATGATATTTGGGTTAGAGGGTGCAAAAGGGGACTCAAAGGACCGTGCCAGACTGGCCCACCGGGAGACCAGAGGGTCCACCGGTGGATCCAGACTCTAGAAGGGCAGAAGTAGACAACTACAGGCAGTCCCCGGGTTACATACAAGATAGGGTCTGTAGGTTTGTTCTTAAGTTGAATTTGTATGTAAGTCGGAGCTGTATATTTTATCATTGTAATCCCAGCCAGAACTTTTTTGGTCTCTGTGACAATGGGATTT
The DNA here is from genome assembly GCF_040894005.1 of Engystomops pustulosus. Classification (NCBI taxonomy): domain Eukaryota; kingdom Metazoa; phylum Chordata; class Amphibia; order Anura; family Leptodactylidae; genus Engystomops; species Engystomops pustulosus. The sequence continues at coordinate 14,337,002 of NC_092420.1, read as the reverse complement.
TAAAAATGTTGGGTTGTCATAAGAATCAATATTAACACTAAAGCCTCATTACAGACACCTGTGATAACTGTTATAGCTGTTTATTGTAGCCAAAGGCTAAAGTACAGTAAATTACCAATATCCAGAGGTCCGTTTGTAACTAGGGGTCGTATGTAAGTCGAGTGTTCTTAAGAGGGGATAGCCTGTACTGTAGTGTCTATTTACGGGATAATAGATAATGGACCTCCAGTACAAATAAATCTGGTGGACCCAAGGAAACCCAGTCTGACACGACCACTGCTATATATTACATTGGATAGTTAGGGGTTGTTGGCCTTGTTTGGGTTAAACTAGGATCGTTGAGTCAAAATGGACCCAAAAGATCTCTCTGTCCCATAAAAGTTGATAAGTATGTGACCAGTGCAAAACCTTGCTCCTCCGTTGATATGATGAGAGCAGAGCCCCTTGCAGCGCTAACAAGAACCTAATGCTCCTCAACCCCAACATTAAGTAGCAGTGGTTCAGTAGGAGCTTTGTCCGTAGTAGGCCAACTAATGAACAAAGTTTTCTGCTTCATGATCAACTATGTAATTGAGGTTCCTCAGGGTACTGACATCATCTGTTCGACAGGGGTGCCAGGCATTGCACACCCACCCCCATATTAATTACTTATCCTATGGAAAGATTATCAATGTGCTTGGCCTGGAAAACCCTGTTAATGTTCGCTATCTTCATGCTGGGGAGGACATATTGGTCTATATATAGATACTTAAAAGAATTGTATTAGAACTATAATGGGTGGCGCAGTGTTCTACGTATGAAATATTGTATTATGGCAATGCATGATGGGGGTGTAGGATTCTGTGCATAGAAGAAAATTAAAATGTACTATACACAGTATATATATATATATACATATAGAGAGTATAATAGAGGTGTATCATGGTGGTGGTGTAGTATCCTACATATATAGAGTATAATTCCATTGTATATCACCATTTTGGACATCTAGTGTTCCCGACTTACGGTGATCTGGGTTATGAACAACCTCAAGGTACGGATGGAGTCCTCGCTGGGTTTCCCATAACTCGGATTGCTTTTACTGCACTTCTGTGCTCATGAAGAATAACCAAGCTGCTACTATTGCAGGGAAATGCTGTACACGTCCTTAGTTACCTCCACACTTCCAAGCCGTTGCGACAGTGTCCTTTGTGATACCAGTGGAGGAAGCGGAGGGTGGAGGTAACTAAGAATGCATTCCCCTAATCTTCTTCATGTGTACAAGCCGCATCGGGCGACCCCGTCCTTAGTGATACCAGTGTAGGGTGGACATGACGATGGACGCATTCACCCAATCTTCTTCATGTGTACAAACCACGTTGAGTGACTACGTCCTTAGTGATACTAGTGGAGGGTGGACAAGACTAAGGACGCATTCGCCCAATCTTCTTCATGTGTACAAGCTGCATCGGCCAACCTTGCCCATAGTGATACCAGTGGAGGGTGGAGGTACCTAGCACTTCCCTGCGATACCAGTGGTTTGCTATTATTCATGGGTACAAGTGATTCAAGTTACATACAAATTCAACTTAAGTACACTACAGTCCCTACAGTTAGTCGGTACATAACCCGGGAATTACCTGCATATAAAGTATAATAGAGAGTTATTGTGACCATGGTGGTGGTTTTGGTGTTCTATGAAAAGGGAAAATTACACATCTGATTGGCCAGCATTAGATGGTGGGGCCTATCTTTTTCACTATGTCCATAAGACAGCCGCCATCTTGAAAGCCTCCCCATTGGCAAATTGTTCTGATGGGAAGGTTGTCATATAATGTATCAAATAAGAATTGTCCCAAAAATTGGTTACCTTAATCATATACGTAATTTCTCATCCGTTTCAGAGCATCTGATGTGGGTTCATAATGATTGGATCCAGCGCCTTCCGGAGTAGGATATCATTGGGTGTAGTATATTATGTGTGTATAGTGTTTAATTATAAACTTGTGTTGTGGTCATGTCCTACAGTCCGGTCATATCAGAAGATACAACAAGTGATCTATGATACTGCCCACAAATTACCGACTCTACAGAAACTGCTCACATTGCAAAGTTTCCCCCCCATTAGTTATACTTCACGCTGGACAATGACCTGGTCACTGTTCCTAAAGGAGATATATGAAATAAATGCCGTCTGATCATGATAAAGTCTCATTCCGAAAAGATTTCTATTTTGCGCAGCAATATATCAGACGACTCTTCCCTGAACAAGTTTCAAGAGACTCTTCTCATTAGTCTTAAGGAACAAGGTCAAGGAAGGTATCGGAAAGATCACAAAGTAAAAAAGAAAACTCCTCGGCTGATGGCGCCAGGCCCTCTCATCTCGCTCTACCACTTCAATGGCTCATTTACCTGACGCTCGCAGTTAATTTGGTCGTCTAGTTTGCAATTTATTCCGTTAATGTAGATAAACAAATTGTAGCTTTCTCAGTAATTGATCACATCATAAGACGATTACAAAGTCTTCCAAGTGCTAAATTCTGTTCCCTTACATTGGTTCCCAATTTTCACTGTCGTGGGGGGAAGGGGTTACATAAATCACAATCATAACTGGTTCCCTACATCTGAGGGACTGTCCATATGGGAAACACAGCACCAAGCATTATTATCATTGCATAATGTTGTGATTAGAGATGAGTGGATCCGATTGTCGGATTTACATCAGAAACAACCAATCGGGAGAATTGATGCCCTTGGCCAGATGTCTTTCTGGCCAATCACAGCCAGAGCTAATTGTTAGGGGCGTCAATTTGCCGCATTGGCTGTTCAGCTACCGATCTGGCAATATGTCTGGGTGTTGTAGGAACCTGGTAGTTCTATAAGTTGTTATGCAATATAACGATTAATATCACTACCTTCCTCGTTGTACTGTTTACTATATTTTATATCTTCTGTTTCTAGTCTCTGTATTGTACACTATAATTTACCACACTCAGGGTTAATACCAATAATATTTATTAACACACTAGAAGTATACAATGTTAATCACAATACCCACAAAACCCACAGAATCCAACCCCCCACAATGCATATAAACACACACACACAATATAATAATCCTTACGCCTAACTATCCCTAATATCACAGAGAACGAAGGGGGACAGGGAGATTGACAGGAAAGCAGGGGTATAGAGATAAGTTAATAGATGGAAACAGGGAAGCAGGGGTATAGAGATAGGTTAATAGATGGAAACAGGGAAGCAGGGGTACAGAGATAAGTTAATAGTTGGAAACAGGGAAGCAGGGGTACAGAGATAGGTTAATAGATGGAAACAGGGAAGCAGGGGTATAGAGATAGGTTAATAGATGGAAACAGGGAAGCAGGGGTATAGAGATAGGTTAATAGATGGAAACAGGGAAGCAGGGGTACAGAGATAGGTTAATAGATGGAAACAGGGAAGCAGGGGTATAGAGATAGGTTAATAGATGGAAACAGGGAAGCAGGGGTATAGAGATAGGTTAATAGATGGAAACAGGGAAGCAGGGGTACAGAGATAGGTTAATAGATGGAAACAGGGAAGCAGGGGTACAGAGATAGGTTAATAGTTGGAAACAGGGAAGCAGGGGTACAGAGATACAGGTACTCAGCCCAATCCGGGAAGGTGATATAGTCTGTGGGGTGATCCTCCTAGCTCCTTCTCCCTTCCTTGCTGGTATTCAGGGCAGATTCTTTCTCCTTTCCTAGTTGGTCTGTAGGGAAGATTTTCTTCTTCCTTTCCTAGCTGGTCTCCATGGAAGATTTCTCTTTTCTATCCTCCACTATCATCCCCTTATAAGTCTCTCCTCTGTCCCTTCCCCCAAGATGGTGGACAACAGATGTATATCCCTTCCTATCCTGTATTTCCAATACAGGATGTGTATTTAGTCACCCATCCAGACCCCCTCAGGTAGGAATAACAGAGACCCTGGATTCCCATACTGGCATAGAGGTGTGAAGCATCTCTAGATAACTGTCCCTGGAGAGTTTGAGTGACATTCCCATAATAAAAGGGGGTTGACATCCTGCTGTCCAAAGATACAGATATGTGAGATTGCCTCACCCCATCCTGAGTAAGAAAGCAGCTGTGTTCTTTCCCAGGGGAATGGAATATGACAGAGGAACATTTTATTTATATATAATATATATATATATATATATATATATATATATATATATATATACACATACATACACCCACATACCTATGTACATGAATGGACACTTCCTTTACTCTGGGTAAAGTGACCAAACCTGAAAGCCGAACCCAAACCCAACCACAGGGTCCTCTCATCTCTACTGAACAATCTATTTTCCTAAACAAATTGATCCTTTCAGAGGATTTTTGGGTATTCCATTTTCTTACGGATGATCTATTCTCAGGGCTATTGCATCCAGTGCACTACCCATAGAGTGAGAAAACATGGGTTGTATTGTTGGATGGAACCTACCACTTACTTATGTTCATTTTGACAGCCCAAAAATTGGTATGTGCCTAATTTCAGGAGGTGGTGCCTACTGGGAAAGAACATGGTGGTCCTTAGTGCTCCTCTTGAATCTGGGACACTATATAGTTCTTGGGATTCCTCATGGAATCCCAGTGTTTTGGGGGTTCTGGGGTCCCAATGGAAGAACCTCTAACATTCATCTCTGTTGTTGGCTTTCTCATGTGGTTCAGTTATTTTAGCAAACGCTGATAGTAGAAACTTTGCAATTCCTCTCTGCTTTCCATCTCACAACGTTTTAACAAATTGTTCTTTAGAAATTATAGAAAAATTCCACAACCTGCAGACAGGTCCATTTACCAGTCTTTTAACTCTTCCTTTCGAGGGTAGTGGAGGCTTCAGCGGTAGTGGACCCACTGGAACCCTGTGAGCGATGGCGTAAGCCGACACCTGGGACCGGAGTCTAAATGGCACCCGGTCTTCACCAGAGCCCACCGCAAAGCGGGTTGGATTTGCTGCGGCGCAGTACCACCAGGTCGTTCTCCACGGTGGCAGCCAAGGTGAGGTACAGAGTCAGAAGACAAGTTCGTGGTCGGGGACAGGTAGGAGGTCAAGACAGGCGGCAAAGGTTCAGGGTCAGAGACGGAGCAAAAGGTCAGGGCTGGCATTGGAGGAGCGCAAACGGGAACAGGTCTGGGGTCTGGGACTTGGGTCGCAGGAGCACCCGTGACATAGACCATTTAGAGGGCACCTTGCTCAACCTTTCCAATGGAGCTCGTAGCCCAAAACCTCAGCCCGTAGGGGATAGATATTTGCTTCCAGGGTCTTCATATTGACAACTGTATAATATTTTTAACACCTTTTATTAGTTGTTTTTCTGACAATCTCATCCATGGTTAGTGCTGGCCTGGGGGGGGGGGATTTATAGACACTCAAATATTTGTACCATGGAAGGGGTGCCCGCCCAATACCAACTATACTAAAGAAATCTCTGAAATGTTGACTTTCTTCTCGAATATGAGGTTTTAAAGTAACATTCTGCGCTTTCGACTTAATTTGATGTGAAAGCTGTAATATATGCCAGGACATGTGTAGAACACAAGTCAACCTCCATCTGTGCCTTTTTCTGCAAATATATTTATTTTGGAACAATTTTCTGTCAAAATCAGTATATATTTAAACTATTTATCTCAGTTCTCATTAAGCAGGAAAAAAAAACACACTTGGTTCTCGATTGATTTTATTTATTTGGTTTCAGGCCTTTTATGAAAACTGAAATGACTCCCAACAAATTTACATTGTGACGGTGCAACCTAAACTGACCTTAGAAGTTGGGCTTCGGGGGGATCTGCACAAAGACCTTTATCTCTTATACACAGGGGCATTGACCAGAAATGATCACTTATTGAGGAAATCATTGAAGCGAACCTGTCATTAGGAATGTGATTTTTAGCTGGTGACAGGTTCCAATAGCCTATGCTATTAAAAAAAAACCTTTGTCATCATTCTGAACCATTTCAGTAGTTTATATAAATTTATTTCACATTACTTGGCTCCCTGCCAGCTGCATGTGGTGAGTCCCAGAGGAGGGGCAGCTGCAGCCTGTGTGTGCCTGTGTCTCCTCTCCTCCACACTCATCCAGCTCCCTCTCCTTCCCCACTTCCTGTCATGTGCAGTGTGCAGGTAAGGGAGGGAGGGGGATGGTTTGCAGTAGAGGAAGACTGCATGAGGACATGGTGGCTCAGTGGTTAGCACTACAGCCTTGCAGCGCTGGGGTCCTGGGTTCAAGTCCCAAAGAGTTTGTATGTTCTCTCCATGTTTGTGTGGGTTTCCTGCGGGTTCTCTGGTTTCCTCCGACACTCCAAAACATACTGGTAGGTTGATTTGATTGTGAGCCCCATTGGGGACAGGGACTGATTTGGCAAGCTCTGTGTGCGCTATGCAAATAAAGGAATCATTCCTGAAGTGACTCCGCCCCCTATAGCCTCTACACATGACTCTCTCTGCTAATTTTTTTTATTTATAACAATTTTTATTGTTTTAAACAATATCGTATCAATACAAACATATGAGACTGTCCTTAGTCCCAAAAACTGTGGGGCATTGGGTTACTGTCAGACAAATGTTGTTGGGGAGTTGATATAGTTTCCAGCTGTGAAGTCGTCCTGTGTTTCCTGTGCCATTTATCTGGTTGAACCAAATAAAAAACAACAATTCGGGGATGGAACCTGCACAAAGGGTCAAGTGGTTTGCCCTTGGGTTAGGGTTTTTTTAGGGTTTGGTGGCAGATGGGTGTCTCTGTTGATCACACGTTGAGCTTTTTCACAGGATTGAGTGAGTTTGAGTGTAGCTACAAGTGAAGCTATTGGTGGTAGAACTGGTCATCCAGATGTCTCAGGTTTTGGTGAATCGGACACGGATGAAAACTGATAGGCTAGAATTTTTTCATATGTGTAGGTTTTGTTTACCTGTGCTATAACTTTATCGACAAGGGGAACTTCTAATGATTTCCAATGTCTCGTAATTACGAGTTTTGTTGGGTGTCTGCTCATTTTTCCATGACATTGGAGGAAATTTTTTACGGTTAAACGGGTGAAATTTAACAATGAAGAGGGAATTCTAGAAAGTACATATCATACCCGACCTGAGGCGACTGGGAGTCTACCGGGGTAAAACCTGGAGACAGGTTCCCTTGTCAAAGCCTTGATAAGGAGTATTCTTAAAGAGGACCTGTCACCCAAATTTTTGGCACTATTATTGGCACTAAAGTAAGCAGCTCCTAGTGCTTGAACAAATGCCGCAGTATTAGAAGGATAGTGTTACCGGAAACCTCCGGTAACGCTATCAAACACTGCGGCGGGGTACAATGCAAAGCTAGGGTCGGTCCGAGGTGCTGCCTCTTCCCCGGACCGCCCCGCTCACTCCATAGGCTGGCAGTGACTGCCGAGCGCCAGGCAGCAGTCACCGCCCCTAGCCACGCCCCAACCCAGCCCCCTCATGAATACGTCGGACAGCTTTGCGAGCTATCCAGCAATTACACTGTACCCCGTCGCAGTGTTACCGCAGAGGTTTCGGGTAACGCTATCACTCTAATACTGCGGCGTTTGTTTACGCACTAGGAGCTGCTTACTTTAGTGACAGGTCCTCTTTAATCTTCTGACTTTCTCTCCAAAATGCATTCAAACTCAACAAAATTTTGTCTCCAGGACCTTGCTTAAAGTTTAGTCTAGAGCGGTACAATCCACATTCTTCCATATTCCGCTGCTTTTTTTTTTTTTTGCGTTTTGCATATAAATCATATACTTCACTTCTTTGTCCTTTATGCAAAAGACTGAAACAATATCAACCGTCTCGCAATCCCATCGTACGCCGTCGCCAATCACCGCATCCAGAGAGAACAATCCTCCTAATCTTCCGCGGGAACAAAATATCTCCAGCTGCACAACCTCCCACGTCTCCATAGAAAAAAAAATCCCTCTAATGATACTATTACGACGCCCGATTCCTATATTTACCCTTAAATGGCGTCATCGGGAAAATGAACGATTATTTATTATTATTTTTCCTTTTTTTTCTCTCTTTCTTATTTAGAATTGGGTGAATTAACCCCCCCGGGGGACATCGCTGCGCCGACTTTAGTAAACGATACACGTTGCCGAGTCGTTTTTATTATCAGACTCGCGCTTCGTAATTTAATTCCAATTTTACTACCAAATCTTCGAGAAAAAAAAAAAAATCCGGACTAAAAAAAAAAAACGGAAACTTTAAATTGCTAAGGGAAATAAAAAAAAAATAGGGGAAATCAGTCGGCAGAAGCTTCCCAACAGGGAAAATAAGTTTTAAAGAGGTTTCTTTTTCATTATAATGGGCCTAATTTAGGGGACATTTGCTGTGAAATAATCACAGGCTTCCCGGTAATTGTACATTATTATATGATGTTTTCGCCGCACGCTATAAATTCTAAGCAGACTGGAGCTTGTTCCGTGACGAAATCCGCAGCATCACCGCAACGGAGAACCTGTTTGGTGGAAGATCTGGGTTATCAAAAGAGTGTTAACCCCCCGCCTGCGTCTAATACACCGATTCAATTAGCGCTCGGGATAACTAACTTGGATTTGCTGGGAAAATTTCGCCGTAATTGTCCTGTTAATAATTGTTTCGTCTTTCAAATTAGTGCCATCTTCTTCTCATTTAGATTAGACCGCGGAGCTTGGAGAAATCATTTTCCATCGCTCCGCGGTCAATCCCTTTCCGTGTTAATCCCATCGTTAACAAACGGGCAAAATGGCCGACTTCGGAAGAAAAAAAAATTGGAAAGGTTTTTTTTCTTTTACGGCCGAGTCGATGAGGGAGACCATGAGTGCGATGGAAATTGAATCTGACCAGCATTGAGACAATATTACAGGTAAAGGGATGGCAGACAGGTGATTAATGAAGCGGCAAGTTAATAAAGCTCAGCTTCTCCTGCTCTATAACATGGTGCCGGCAGATAGGACACTATGTACAATCAATTCAGCTCCTCCTGCTCTATAACATGCTGCCTGTAGATAGGATACTATGTACAATCTGCTCAGCTACTTCTGCTCTATAACATGCTTCCGGCAGATAGGACACTATGTACAATCTGCTCAGCTACTCCTGTTCTATAACATGCTGCCTGCAGATAGAACACTATGTACAATCAATTCAGCTCCTCCTGCTCTATAACATGCTGCCTGCAGATAGGACACTGTGTACAATCTGCTCAGCTACTCCTGCTCTATAACATGCTGCCTGCAGATAGGACACTATGTACAGTCTGCTCAGCTCCTCCTGATCTATAACATGCTGCCTGCAGATAAGACACTAAGTACAATCTGCTCAGATCCTCCTGCTCTATAACATGCTGCCTGCAGATAGGACACTATGTACAATCTGCTCAGCTCCCACTGCTCTATAACATGCTGCCTGCAGATAAGACACTATGTACAATCTGCTCAGCTCCACCTGCTCTATAACATGCTGCCTGCAGATAAGACACTATGTACAATCTGCTCAGCTCCACCTGCTCTACAACATGCTGCATGCAGATAAGACACTGGGGCACATTTACTTACCCGGTCCAGTCGCGATCCAGTGGCGCATTCTCCGACAAGGATTCGGGTCTGCGGGATTCACTAAGGTCCGTGCGCCAGATATCCACTAGGTGTCGCTGCTGGGTTGAGGTCCGCAGGAGTTCACCTTCTTCTTCCTGGTGCATGTAAATGCTTGATCTTGCGGCACAGATCGTTTTTTAAATTCCGCGTTTTTTCCGAATCCGTCGGGTTGTACGACAGCCACTCCCCCGATTTCTGTCGCGTGAAAGCTGGCGCCAATGCGCCAAAATCGGATCTCGTGCGCCAAAATCCTGGGGCAATTCATGGCAAATCGGAAATCGACGGGAAACCCGACCAAAGTGCGCGATTCGGATCCTTAGTAAATGAGACCCACTATATGCAATCTGCTCAGCTGCTCCTGTTTTATAACATGCCGCCTGCAGAAGCACAATCTTCGCAGCAACTCAGATAGGACACTATGTACAATTTGCTTAGCTCCTCCTGCTTTACAACATGTTGCCTGCAGATAGGACACTATGTACAATTTGCTTAGCTCCTTACTGCTTTACAACATGTTGCCTGCAGATAGGACACTATGTACAATTTGCTTAGCTCCTCCTGCTTTACAACATGTTGCCTGCAGATAGGACACTATGTACAATCTGCTCAGCTCCTCCTGCTCTATAACATGCTGCCTGCAGATAGGACACTATGTACAATCTGCTCAGCTCCTCCTGCTCTATAACATGCTGCCTGCAGATAGGACACTATGTACAATCTGCTCAGCTCCTCCTGCTCTATAACATGCTGTCTGCAGATAGGACACTATGTACAATCTGCTCAGCTCCTCCTGCTCTATAACATGCTGCCTGCAGATAGGACACTATGTACAATCTGCTCAGCTCCCCTGTTCTATAACATGCTGCCTGCAGATAGGTCACTATGTACAATCTATATTGGGCACTCTATACATCTCTTTTCTGAAATCTCACCCTATTGGTCTCTTTAGAAATCACTAATTAAATTTTAAGGATACAACACTAGGACACAACCCCATGGCCCTCTCCCTATCGGTTACCGTCTGGCGGATGCTGATGGCGACTGATTTGGTATTTTCCTGTAGTCTCAATTTTGAACAGAAAACATTAGACGAATGTGAACAGAACCCAAGTCACAGCAGCGAATCCTCAGACCCCAGACAGCATAAGCAATGCCCCATGTCGCTCTGGGCGTTAGTTATACATTTCCGATAAGACACGTACACCGCGCCATAATTGCTTCTGTACCCAGGGAAAAAAAAAAATGACTTGCAATATTTGTATTAGTGGTGACTGGAAATGCGGGTGCGCGTGATGGTCCTAATATGATTTTTGGAGCTGAATGATTGACTTCCGTACTGTTACCTTCCATTTAAAGCGCCCTGTCTCTCCATGTTGAACGTCTCATCTGTCGCTTAGCGCTCGGCTGTTTTGTGTCACCTCCGCCGCTGCGATAATTCTTTTTTTATTTTCTTAATATTCCCCTGAAGATCTACAGCGAAGGTTTTGAATAATTTGTTTAGCTATTACTTTCACCTTAATCAACAGTCTGGTTTATGCCAGCGAGGAGGACGGCTGCAGCTTTCTGGGGAGATGCTCTGCATTAGGACTTGGCCGGCTTCGCCTCCTTTAAAAGTTAATGTCATGGTAATTTAATATCAGTACCTTTCAGATCCAGCGCTCGCACCAACACTGTACAGAGCTGAGACAACACTTCCAAACAAATGGATTTAAAGGGGAACCAATATTTTGTCGGAGATGAGAATTCTATACAAAAGTACAGGATCTGGATCATTTATAGAACTTTTGAAAGATACATTGTGGCAGATTTACTTACCCGTCCCCTCGCGATTCCCACTGTGCGTTGTCCGACGAGGATTCGGGTCTTCCGCGATTCACTAAGATTGTGCATCCAATTTCCTGCATGGGTCACTTCCCCGCTCAGGTCCACTGGAGTTCACCTTCTTCTTCCCGGTGCATGTGAGTGCTGATCTTGCGACACAATTTTTAAATTCCGCGGTTTGTCTGAATCAGTCGGGTTGTCCGACGTCCACGCCCCCGATTTGTGTCGTATGAAAGCCGGCGCTGATGCGCCACAATCTGATCGTGCGTGCCAAAAACCCAGGGCAATTCAGCGCAAAATGGAAAAAAAAAAAGCGAAACCCAACGAAAATGCGCTGTTCGGACCCTTAGTAAATGTGCCTCATTATATCACATAAGCTTCATTATCTTACCCTGTAGTGGATTATAAAATAGGAGGTTTGGGCGGTAGCCCCGGGCCCAAACCTTTAGGGGGCCCATGTCCATCCAAACCACCAACCAAATTTTATGCTGACCTATGAAATCCTCGTACATCTGTTCATTCTCAATACACATGTACATAACATCCATTTCAGGACCTTTGAAGATCTTCCAAAGGTCCGCAGATAGAAAGCAGCAGAAGGGACTCATGGGTGGCACAGTGGCTGAGTGGGTAGCACTTCCGCCTTGGGGAACTGGGTTCAAATCCCACCCAGGTCAACACCTGCAAAGAGTTTGTATGTTCTCTCCGTGTTTGTGTGGGTTTCCCCTGGGTCCTCCGGTTTCCTCCCACACTCCAAAACATACTGGTAGATTGTTTACATTGTGAGCCTCATTGGGGACAGGGACTGATGTCATGCTTTCTATGTAATCTGTAGGCAATATATAAACAAATTATTATTATTATCCTCCATTCCCCAATAAGCTGATTCTAGTCCCATATGCAGGAGGTGATTCCAGATTTGTAGGGGCTATAATATTCACACAACCCAGGGCCCATGGCATAATCCACCCTTGATCTTACCCATCTCCACCCTCAAGCCTTTCCTTTGTTCACTTACCTAACCCCGCTCCGGCATTGTACCCAAGGGTGCTGCCTACATCCTGACCGGTCTTTATTCACTAGACCCAATCTTGACTGGACTGCTATGACATTTTAACTGGAGCCTTTTACAAGAGTCGATCAACAGTTTGGTCACTGTTAGGTATTGTCCATGGAGAGATGTGTAATCAGACCTTTTCGTATTTTGTTAGTAGCAGCAGGACTGTGAGACAAGGATTTATATTCCAGGATTGTTGCTTTTCCTAGTGCACTTGGAGATGTCCTCACACTGCTGTGCTCTGTGTTTTTTGCAGCCAGTGTAAGGTATTGGTCCAGGAGAGATGTGTAATCATACCTATGTCTATGTTCTTAGCAGTAACAAAACTGTGAAATGCGGATTAATATTTCAGGCTTGTAGCTGGACTTTATTTCACAAAACATAGCACTGTCTCTCACCTCTTAAAAAGAGCAGTGTGGGTGTGGGTTTCCTTGGGCCCACCAAATAAAATTATTCTGGTGGCCCGGATTTTATCAACCCCCCCCCAGGAAATATACCATAGCAGCCTCCAAATTTGTCTGTCTTAAGGGTGTCCAGGTTAGAGCTTGGGCCCACCAGAGGATCCTCTGATTCTCTGGTGGGCCCCTATGATGCTGAGAATGAGTAGTAGAAAGCTTCTTGTTAGATATGGGAACAGTTTTAATGCAGGGAGTAAAGAACATAACAGAGTGCTCCAAATCCAGTTCTAGTCCTGGAATATAAATCCATTTTACACAGCGGAGGAACGGCGGAGGAACTACCTTAGTGAATCGCCGGAAGACTCGAATCCACTACACAGAACGCGCCGCTGGATCGCGAATGGGCCGGGTAAGTAAATCTGCCCCATTGGGGCGCATTCTGTGTGGTGGATTCGGGTCTTCCGGCGATTCACTAAGGTAGTTCCTCCGCCGTCCACCAGATGTCGCTGCTGCGCTGAAGTCCGCCGAGGCCCGCCGGAATGCACGTGCCTATACCTGGTGAAGGTAAGCGCGAGTCCCACGACACAATTTTTTTTAAAAATGCGGCGGTTTTTCTGAATCCGTCGGGTTTTCATCCGGCCATGCCCCCCGATTTCTATCGCATGCATGCCGGGGCCGATGCGCCACAATCCGATCGCGTACGCCAAAATCCTGTGGCAATACAGGGAAAATCGGCGCAAATCGGAAATATTCGGGTAACACGTCGGGGAAATGCGAATCGGGCCCTTAGTAAATGACCCCCATTGAGAGGAATTTAACAATCTCAGGTTCCACCATTTTTTGGCTAGAACTCCAGAATAATAAATTCTGGTGCAGCATAAGACTACCGGTTCCTACTTTAGACCTTGTTTTAGTTGGTCTAAACTGTGTGCCAAAATTTTTGGCGCACAAACTAATTTCTGTTGGCTCATTTCACAACAGGCCACGGCCGTTTTCCAAATATCTCAACCCCTTAGTCAGACAAGTTAAAAAGATTTCAAAAAATTTTCAAAAAATTTTCAAAATTTGTCAAAGAATTTAGCCATTAAATACCACATTTTAGTCATTCAACACATCATGGCTCCACAGCATACTAACGGCATACAAGAAATATCCAGTTTCACTGGAAGGTAAAAAATAATGAAATATATTAACCCTGGTCTAGCACAATGTTCCTCTGACATGGCCACCTACCTTGTAATTTATACCACAAACTGAGACAGAAATGTCAGAGATCATATGACCACTGAGGTCTCAGTGGTCAGGAAGAGATAGAATGGTGACATTTTGAAGTAGCATCAGCATCTTCCTTCTGACGACCACTGGCACCATTGATTGGACACATAGGACACCTCACCGTTGAGACTTTCCACCTAGCCGGTGATGTAAATAAAAAGCCAGGGATCATGCCAAACATATATTGTATGTCTCCCCCTTCCTGGGCTTCACAAGATCAGGTTGTGAAACCATAGGTTGACCTGCTCACCATCTACGGAAGTCGGAGTTGGATGCGGGCTCCTATTTTTGGGGCCCCTCTTCCATGAACCTTTCAGAGATAGACCCTATTCATCTTAAATTGGGTTGTCTTCTACCGGGCCACTGAGGCTCAGTAAATTTTTTAAACCTTGGCCCAACGGAGGCTCATTACATTTTTGAAACCTTGGCCCAACGGAGGCTCATTACATTTTTGAAACCTTGGCCCAATGACGGCTCATGTGGTGTTCTGGTGGACCAGCCTGACACTGGGAGAAGCATAGAGATGTGTCCTACAACCACCTGAGAGTTAACAGAAATGCAGCAGAGCTTTGACCACCTTCTTTATGTGACCGGTGTGTAAGAATGATGTATGGTCTCGATACAACAATAACGATGATGATAATGGACCTAAACAAACAAAGGGTTTCCTCCTTCCTGGGCTTCACAAAATCAGGTTGTGAAACCATAGGTTGACCTGCTCACCATCTAGGTACACCAGAGTTGGATGGGGGCTCCTATTTTTGGGGCTCCTCTTCCATGAACCTTTCAGAGATAGACCCTATTCATCTTAAATTGGGTTGTCTTCTACCGGGCCACTAAGGCTCAGTAAATTTTTGAAACCTTGGCCCAACGGAGGCTCATTACATTTTTGAAACCTTGGCCCAACGACGGCTCATTACATTTTTGAAACCTTGGCCCATCGACGGCTCATGTGGTGTTCTGGTGGACCAGCCTGACACTGGGAGAAGCATAGAGATGTGTCCTACAACCACCTGAGAATTAACAGAAATGCAGCAGAGCTTTGACCACCTTCTTTATGTGACCGGTGTGTAAGAAGGATTTATGGTCTCGATACAACAATAACGATGATGATAATGGACCTAAACAAACAAAGGGTTTCCCCCTTCGTGGGCTTCACAAAATCAGGTTGTGAAACCATAGGTTGACCTGCTCACCATCTAGGTACGCCAGAGTTGGATGGGGGCTCCTATTTTTGGGGCTCCTCTTCCATGAACCTTTCAGAGTTAGACCCTATTCATCTTAAATTGGGTTGTCTTCTACTGGACCACTGAGGCTCAGTAAATTTTTGAAACCTTGGCCCAACGGAGGCTCATTACATTTTTGAAACCTTGGCCCAACGACGGCTCATTACATTTTTGAAACCTTGGCCCAACGACGGCTCATGTGGTGTTCTGGTGGACCAGACTGACACTGGGAGAAGCATAGAGATGTGTCCTACAAACCACCTGAGAATTAACAGAAATGCAGCAGAGCTTTGACCACCTTCTGTATGTGACCGGTGTGTAAGAAGGATGTATGGTCTCGATACAACAATAACGATGATGATAATGGACCTAAACAAACAAAGGGTTTCCTCCTTCCTGGGCTTCACAAAATCAGGTTGTGAAACCTTAGGTTGACCTGCTCACCCTCTAGGTACGCCAGAGTTGGATGGGGGCTCCTATTTTTGGGGCTCCTCTTCCATGAACCTTTCAGAGATAGACCCTATTCATCTTAAATTGGGTTGTCTTCTACTGGACCACTGAGGCTCAGTAAATTTTTTAAACCTTGGCCCAACGGAGGCTCACGTGGTTTTCTGGTGGACCAGGGAGAAGCATAGAGATGTGTTCTACAACCACCTGAGAGTTAACAGAAATGCAGCAGATGTATGACCACCTTCTTTATGTGACCGTTGTGTAAGAATGATGTATGGTCTCAATACAACAATAACGATGATGATAATGGACCTAAACAAACAAACACTTTACTTTAGAGTCTCATTTTATCTCCTCCGGCCTTCTCACCTTGTCCTTTCATGACTGCAGCCGAATACACCGTCCCTTCTGAAATACAACAGCGTGTTTGCATTTATCCGTAAAATCTTTCTCAGCAAGAGCTTTTAACTAGATGTAGAGATTTGGTCCTCCTGCTGGGAAGTATCCACCTGGATTCCTAACAATCCACAAATACTTCTGGTCAGTGTCTAGAATCTCGAGAGCGTTTTTCATTATTGCTCAGAGCTGAAACGCAGATGAAACCAGTCGACAACAATGAAGACATTGAAGAGCACCGCAGGAGCTGACTATTGAAATACACCGCAGCACCGGAGGGCGACGCAACGAGCGAAACCCCCAACGTCTGCCGACTGCCTGCATGTACAGAGATGACTCAGTGGCCATTGCTAATGAGGATTAAGACGAGCGCCCACTCTTGTCCTGTGTGCGAGGGGACGATAAAACGTTCCTATTACGAGGACTCTGAAAAAGCATGAAATGTTGTGATTAAATCATTACGCTCATATCGGCTGCGCAGGAACTGAGAGGACGCACGTTAGAGGGCTTGTGAGGATACGCTCATATCACTGAGACTGCAGGAGATACATTTTATACATACTAGGAATGCTATGTTACTCACGTTATTGCACTGATTAGACTGCTGGAGGCGCTACTGGTGAATTTAAATTAGCACTAGGCTACCGGGACCTGGCACTGAGATTCCTCATTATCTACCTCTATATCCTGCTTTAACGGGGTATGCTGGGATCTAAGTGCCGAGCAGCCCTCTCTTTTGGGTAGACGGTCATTGGCAGGTTGTCGGGCGTTGCCCCTTCCAATGACGTTTTAGAGACTGCAAGAGATACATTTTATACATTCTAGGAATGCTATGTTACTCACGTTATTGTACTGATTAGACTGCTGGAGGCGCTACTGGTGAATTTAAATTAGCACTAGGCTACCGGGATCTGGCACTGAGATTCCTCATTATCTACCTCTATATCCTGCTTTAATGGGGTGTGCTGGGATCTAAGTGCCGAGCAGCCCCATCTTTTGGGTAGACGGTCGTTGGCAGGTTGTCGGGCGTTGCCCCTTCCAATGACGTTTCAGAGACTGCAGGAGATACATTTTATACATACTTGGAATGCTATGTTACTCATGTTATTGCTCTGATTGGACTGCTGGAGGCACTATTGGTGAATTTAAATTAGCACTAGGCTACTGGGACCTGGCACAGAGTTTTCTCATTGTCTACCTCTATATCCTGCTTTAACTGGGTATTCTGGGATCTAAGTGCCGAGCAGCCCCATCTTTTGGGTAGACGGTCGTTGGCAGGATGTCGGGCGTTGCCCCTTCCAATGACTTTTCTTCAATCATGAATCATTCGTCAATCAACCCTTTGTCAAATCAATCAAGGAGAGAAGGCAATTATGAAACAAAGGGTGTACACCAAAATTAGGAAAATATGAAGAATTTTTGGGTGTTTTTGTGGTGTAAACTAAGACAACTCATAGGAGGTGCAAAGTGAGAATAGACCGACTCAATCATCCAGCAAAAAACTAATAAATCTATTCTAACTATCGTAAAGTGGACCCTAAAAGTGTAGCTTGTGTCTGTGATGGAATTTGCAGGTTTGGGTCAGGGTTCAGCTCACTCAATCCCCCCTCCCCATCGGTAACAACCCAGCACTGATACTGTGATACTGGGTGTAAACACTTTGAATTATGGTGGCAAAGCCAGGGTGAGACGACCCCCCCCCCCTCCCAAAAAAACAGATGGAGTCCACACACAGTTGGGATTACAATGTCATCGGTATTCGGCCTTTATCGAGTCCGCTCATCACTAGTTCTAACTTTTTGACACTTTTGATCTGTCCCAATGTCTCAGTAGGATGGCTCTTATTTGCAGGCACTATGCTGGTCTTTCCTTGACTTGAGGACCTCCAACCCTGGTCATGTGACATAGTTCCTTCATTCATACGGTATAGAAGCCTAAATATAATGCACCAAGACCCTGGTAGCCACAGAATTCCGAGCTTTCAAACAAAAATGATTAAGGTATTCTAAGGTGGACTGGGACTATGGAAGACAGAATAGTGAGCCCTAAACTGAGCCCCCCAAAACTGACACCTGTCTATTGCCTCAGCATGTCCTAATGACACGGGACAACTTGAAGACAATCCCTCCCTAGGATACAAGACAAACAGAAAAACACAATAAGGCATGAGCCATATATTAAATGTGCCCCATAGCGAGGAGAGGCTCTGCCCAGGGTGGAAGGAGCAGACCATCACAGTCACACAGTGTTAACTCTTGCAAGTTAAAGGCAGAGTGCTGAGAGCTGGGTTTGGTGAACACAAGGTCAGTCTGCCACTAAGGCTCAGTTCACACTGTTGGACGAATAAATCACAGAAAAGTCAATGTCTACCCAATCTACTAGCATGAATCGAGGAAGACACGACTTCAATCCCTAGTGATGAATTTTAATATATGTGGGAGAACCTGGCTGAAAGGTCAAGGTCAAGCTTAGGCTACATGCACACTGCCGTTGCCCGCCGTACCGTAGTCCGCCGTACCGCCCCTCTCCATAGGAACACATGGCGCACGGCGCCGTAACACTGGAAAAGATAGGACATGTCCTTTCTTTTCCCGGACTACAGAGCGGTACGGTGCCGCACGCGTGAGCCCATAGAAGTGTATGGAGGGACGTATATCGGCCGTATATATACGTCCGCCATACATGTGTGTGAATGTAGCCTTATACTTGAAATGTACCGGATAAAACACCTAAAAATTTCACATGAATGTGGAGTGTCTTCTCTCCGACAACCAATGTTGTAAGAATTTTGTATTTTTTGTGGTATTTTCTCATCTCCTTTTTAGGAATAGTAATTACATAATGCCCTTAAAGGGATTTTCCAATTGGTTAAACTTAAAGTGAAGGGGTAGAAATACAATAAATCTGTACATATGGCTCCACCATTTCAAGGGTAATACCACTACCGCTGTGTCTTAACAAGAAACACTCAACCATTCACTTGCTTAGGTGGGTCACTGCTACCAGCCCTGATTGGCTGAGCCGCCTGCTGCTTCCTGTGGTGCTGGGATACCAGGATCGGTGCTAATGGATAGGCAAGGGATAGTAATAAAGTTTAATAAAAACAATAAAACTTTATTTATATAGCACAATCATATTCTGCACTTGCACCATGCCTTATTATGCTACCACTCCCCAGTAGACCTTTTTTTCTAAGAAAATTTAGAAAAAAACAAATTTATATGCATATGAATTAATATGCTATTAAAGGAAATCCGCCATAAAAATCCATCCTGATAAACCACTTACTCATAGATCCAGTCACCGGGACTGTGGTCATCTTCTTATATGTGTTATCCATGGCCTCCTTCCTTCATTATGCTAATGAGCCAGAGGAGCTCTGGTTGGTTTTGAGAGCCACTCAGTGCTGTAGCTTCCCAGACTGTTACAATGTGCAGAGCAGGTCTCCCCCCCCCCTTGTACACTTCCTGTTGCTACTCGATAACACAAGCAGAGGGAGGAGGGAGAAAAAAGGGGGTCGGGTGAAACATATTCTGCTCATTGTAACAGCATGTAAATATGCAGCACTGATGGGCTCTTGTAACACCCCCCAGAGCCCTTCAGGATAACTTTTTTTAAAGTTTATCATGATGGATTATGATGCTTTCTTTCCTTTAAAGCCAATAGGCTTTATGTAATACATCAACGTGAACAGTCCTCTCTTCTCCACCAAGGAACCCTCTGACCCCCTCTATGGAAGCTTTCCCAAATAATGGGGCTCATTTACTAAGGGCTCCGCGGCCGCATTTCCCTCAGGTTACCCAAATTTTTCTGTTTTGCGCCAAATTTTGGCGCACGCAATCGGATTTCGCCACAATCGCGTCGGCTTTCACGCAGCAGAAATCGGAGGCGTGGCCGTCGGACAAATTCCGACGGATTCGAAAAAACTACTGAATTTTAAAAAACTAACTATGTCGCAAGATCAAGCACTTACATGCACCGAGAAGAAGAAGGTGAACTCCGGCGGACCTCGGCGCAGCAGCGACACCTAGTGGATATCGGGCGCACGACCTTAGTGAATCCCGGCAGAACCCGAACCCTCGTCGGAGAACGCGCCGCGGGATCGCGACTGGACCAGGTAAGTAAATGAGCCCCAATGTGTATTATAATGAGTTTCTTGACCCCAAAACCGTTTTTATATATTAAAAACCCACCATTTATCACCGATGTGACTGAAACCAGTGGCGGGTTACCGGGCGGTGGAGCCACTCTTGTATTACAAAGCGTTCAGCTATATAAATACACCGTGCCATCTGCGTGCCGAGTGGGAATTGAGCTGGTACGGGCTCAAGACCTGTGTCAGTGTTTTCACAGAAGGACTGTTTATGAACAGATGTTATGTGGTGTTTTTCACAGAAAATGGACTCTGGAGAGGGAGAATGTCTGTCAATGGCTGTGATCGTGCGCTTAGCTGGGATTTTTAACCTTGAAAGTGATACAAGACTGCAGAGGTTTTTTGTTTTTTTTCTTTTTGTTAAGTACTCGGAGCTCCACGTATTTTCCAGGACGGGCAATAAAAATAAAGAGAAGGATTAGATTTTCGACATAGAATTTGTCAGATCTTTCTCGGCACCTTGTATACTTTCAAAAATAATTTGGCCACACACTGAGGAAATGTTAAAAAAAAATTCTTGTCTTATAGTTAAGGTCTTGTAAAGTACTTTGCCAAGTGCCTTGTGGTAACATGGCCGTAGAGATAAACTCTCAGACACGGTGACTAAGAGGTTGCCCGTAAGACTAAAGAATGGGGGACATATCTTCAGGAGGTCACACAATGTAGGTTTAGAGTTTTACTAGTGCCCCCATGAAAAACACCCCATGGGCATAAAAAAAAATATCTCAATACATAAAGTTAAACTCTTTCACATAAGTTTCCCATGTGCCTTTACTGCAGTGGTTCTCAACCTTTCTAATGCTGTGACCCCGCAATACAGTTCCTCATGCTGTGGTGACCCCAAACCATGCAACTAGCAGTAAAAACACAGTAAAATTGGGGCTCCGATGGCTTTAGGCGACCCCCGGTTTTCGTCGTTCGACCCCCACTGGGGTCCCAACCCACAGGTTGAGAACCACTGCTTTACTGCCTTGTGGATAAGCCCTGAATGTTAATCGAGTGATTCAGCAGTCCTGATATTTACTTTTGTGCCTAGTTTACATATCTGTGCTCTGCTGAATAGGAGGAGCTGTAGCAGCAGAGTTATGACTCATCCTGCTCCCTCCCCTTCCCCTCTTTCAGTGAAGACGGAGTATGCCAAGAAAGATACAGTGGGAGACGCCATAAGGATGACCTAGAGTATTGCGAGAAAGGAAGCTTTGTATATACGCAGAGAGCAGTATGATGAGAACAGGGAAAGACGGAAACTCTCAAAAGAGGCAGAGAGACGTCTAATGGAAGAGATTTATTAAAAGGTGATGAACCCCTTTAATTTAAAACTTAATTCACCTTTAAAATGTCCCATCTTTTCTTTGCAGGACTGGTCTTGCAGGTAAGCAGGGGATTGAATCTTGAGTGGTTTGCACATCTGCTTTTCAATCATTTAATTAACTAGCTTCAAAGCTTCCTTGGAGCTGGGTTTCCTTGCCAGTGATTTGGTTTACATACATGTGTATTTTATCTGCTTGACATGAACTTGAGTTCCAAACTCTTCCACTTTTTATTCTGACTACTACTTGCCATCTGCCCTGTGCCATGTTGCCATCTGGTTGTGACTTGGTTTTGTGCCTCTAACTATTCTTTAAAGGGCATCTACCACCAGGGTAAAGGACTGTATGCAAATGAGCCTGAGGGGCTAAAGCCTCCATAGGTGTAAATGGAGCCTGGAGACCCTCATGCTCATTTGCATACAGTTTTTCATCCTGGTGGTAAATGCCCTTTAAGATTACGTTTTCCCCTATGACTTTCTCTCTTGCTTTAACTGAACTTACTGACCTTTATATCCATCAAATAATTCAGTGTAGGAAACATCGCCCAGTTTGGTGTTGTCATCTAAGGTGCTCGTCAATTAGGCAGGGACAGTGAAGTATCAGGCTCACTCTTACTTTCCCTCCTTCTGATCTGCGATCAGCAAACTTTGCTAAAATCAGTAGTCCAATCTGTAGTTTGTGTACATGAGGATTAACACTATTCCCAAACAATATGCTCAAATCTCTCCCGTCTATATCTGCAGTTGACATTCGTCCCCATTTTGGTGGGTGTAGATCTGGCAGCTGTGACTCACTTCCTCCCCCTCACCTCTCAATAGACTTCTGAATAATCTGATGCCTCAGTGAGCTTCTGTCTGTCTTCCTAGCAAGATGAAATTAATCAGATTAGTAAGGAAAAAGGGAGGAGGATAAGAGCCAGAGTGGGGAAGGATGTTCTTTACACTAATTGTATATCAATGCAGAATTTTTGGAAAAGTTACTGACCATTGAAAGCTCTGACTTATCATGTGGCGTCAGCACTCCGAGATACTTTTGCTTTTTATCTCACAAAAATCTACTCAACATAGGACCAGCTTAATGTCGAAATGAAGCCATTCTGGCCCTTAGGTAATTTGACATAGATTGTAACAATCTATTTATCTTCCATTTTTCTATAGTATCTAGAAGAAATATCTTTTGAAAGAAATCTACCCCCAAAATCCATCATGATAAACCAGGGACACTCATCAATCGAGGAACCGTGACTTTGGTGATCTTCTTATATTTGTTATCCATGGCCCCCTTCCTTCTAAAATCAACCTATAAAATTATGCTAATGAAGCTGAAGAGCTCAGAGGGGTGTTGCCAAAGTCTCTACGTGCTGCAGCGTCACCGGGTGTAGCACTGTGTAGGAGCAATTCACCCTGCTCCCTCAGCATTTCGCCCTCCCTCTACCTGCAACGGGAGTGCTTAGAGAGCAGTAGGAAAGAGAGACAATGGGGCAGATTTACTTACCCGGTCCATTCGCGATCCAGCGGCGTGCTCTCTGCGGTGGATTCGGGTCCGGCCGGGATTCACTAAGGTAGTTCCTACGACATCCACCAGGTGGGGCTTCTGCGCTGAAGAGCATCGGAACGCGCTCAAGTACACCGGCCTATTCCTAGTGAAGGTAAGTGCAAGCTCCGCGCCACTTTTTTTTTTTTAAATGCGGCGTTTTTTTCGAATCCGTCGGTTTTTTGTTCGGCCACGACTCCCAATTTCTGTTGCGTGCATGCCAGCGCCGATGCGCCAGAATCCAGTCGGGGCAATTCAGGGGAAATCGGCGCAAATCGGAAATATTCGGGTAACACGTCGGGAAAACGCGAATCGGGCCCTTAGTAAATGACCCACAGTGTAACAGCCCCTGAAGCTCCAGCAAAGAGGGCTTGTGTTATAACCCTTATGGCTTATTTTATTTTGATTTTATTTAGATTTCCTTTGAATGAATTAAGATGCGCATGAATTCTAAGAATCCACAGCTTTATTGTCTACGTCAATCGCTCCTTTTTTATGCATATCTATCTATCCAGAAAAATATTGCTTAGCTTTTGTACGCTCTGGAATTTTTTTATTCTCTTTAGTTCTCGATATTCTCATTCAAATTCTAAAATCCGAAAATGCACAAAAAAAAAAAAAACTTTCCCTTTGCCACGATATCGATAAACAAACTCTCTAAAATCCCAAACAAAAGCAAATATCAAAAGCAAAAAAAAAATTAAAATCAACACCCTGCAGATTTTTCATATTCCACGTCAATACTCCAGGGGGGGGGGGGGGGGGTGAAATGCTTTGTGGTAGAAGATTAAAATATTGAGTAAATAGTGTTTAATGACCTGAAATGACCTGTTGAAAGACACCGCATTTTGCATAATACGTACGTATACTTTTTCATCTTCTCTTAATGCCCCTATTATTTATTCAATAAATCCCCTTTTTTTGTCTCCCTGACAGCAGTTGTATTTATAAAGATAAATCCGGCGTTGAGAAATGTTCATCTTTCTATAAACCCCCGACGCTAATGTTTTATTTATGTGCAACGGAGAGCGAAAATGAACCAATCCGATGTTTACCTAACAAGCAGCGAAAAAATGTAGAGGGAGAGAATAGAAGAGATCACAAGCGTTCTGGCTCGTAATTTCTGATGTCAACATACGAATCGCGGAAAGATGGGAGGCAGACAGCGCACGTATACCGCTGCACCACCAAAAAAAAAAAATAACATCTGTTTAAGCATACATTACATTTAAAAATAACTATACAGTGATCAGCTGGTTAAGTACAGTTAACCAGATGTCGTATCGGCGAGCCAGATGGAAGGGAAACAAATTTCGAATTGAAAAATCGGGAAAAAAATAATCGCAATTTATTTTTTATTTTTTTCAAGAAAGGTCAAATCAATTAAGCAACCTGTTTTGTTGGCATTTAACATGTGAAAGAAAGTTTGGGTTCCTCAAGAAACGGAGGAATTGTGTCGGTAGAGATAACAAAAAATGGTGGAAGCAGACGTTACAGAGGCGGACGGGAGGGGGGGGGGGGTCGGAGATGGTGCCTGGCCGGGTCATATTGAAGGTCTGGTGACCTTCGCGAGGAGGATTTATAATAAAAGGGAAAGAGAGAATTAGAATTGTTGGTGGGATTGGTATTTTACAAATTCAAATGTTGGAAAAATGAGAAAAAAGCTTTTTTGATGCAAAAATGCTTTAAAATGTAAAGAAAATTAAGTAATGAATTTCGAATCTGATATGTTGGCAATTGGAAGATTCTATGGAAGCTGTGGTGCACTCTAGGGCTCATTTACTAAGGGTCTGCGCATCGCATTTTTGTCGGACTTCCCAGCGTTTTAGGCATTTGTGCCGCTGGGACAGGTATTTAGCAGGGGATTGTGTTGCACGCGATCCGATTGTGGCGCAAATGCACCAACTTTCATGCGACAGAAATCAGGGGACATGCCGACGGACGATCCGACGGATTCGGACAGC
Organism: Engystomops pustulosus; assembly: GCF_040894005.1. Classification (NCBI taxonomy): domain Eukaryota; kingdom Metazoa; phylum Chordata; class Amphibia; order Anura; family Leptodactylidae; genus Engystomops; species Engystomops pustulosus. The sequence continues at coordinate 14,311,822 of NC_092420.1, read as the reverse complement.
GTGCAGGATATAACATTCAAAATTGTGTCGCAAGGCATGCACTCACATGCACCAGGAAGAAGATGGTGAACTCCGGCGGACCTGAGCGGGGAAGCGACACATGCAGGAAATTGGAGGCACAATCTTAGTGAATCACGGAAGCTCGGTATCCTCGTCGGACAATGCGCTTAGGGGATCGATCCGGGACGGGTAAGTAAATGTGCCCCATGGTCTTGGATTGCATAAGCAGTAACAGAGAAAGATGACGGCACTCACCGGTTCCAAAGGTAGGGAAAACGTCCTTTATTGGTGGATGAGCATGCAGGGGGGTAAAACAGACAGACTCCGGCAACAGACTCTTGGATTGCATGTTGCTCTGGAAATCCAATTGGGGACCTAATAGTTAGTATCTATTCAATATCCAGTCGCTCTGGTGTAGTGAAGTATTGTTGATACAAGTAGAAAACCAACAAATTTTGACGTTTCGGTTAAAATATCAACCTTCATCAGACACAGTTTTGCCTAGAGGAATCAGTAGGGATGGATGAGAGATACCACATGAGTGGTCTACAAGGGAATCTCGCTCTATTGGAATATCAAGTACTCAGCAATACAGGAAGTCCCCTGGTGACGTACAAGATAGGTTCTTTAGGTTTGTTCTTAGGTTGAATTTGTATGTAAGTTGGCAGAGATGTTGCACAGATGTTACTGGTACATTAAGAAGAAGAACCTTGGCACACAGCATCACCTGGAGTATTATTATAGAGGCATGGAAGTCAGCACTCTCCATGCAATGATGTGTACAGATGTGTAAGAAATATCCATGACCGGAAGTTCTTTGGTTTGAGGGAATGTTCCATTCCAAGGAGTAGGATATTTTTTTTCATTGTACTTTTTAGTTATTGTATAAGGACCTCCATTACTTAAAGGGGTTTCCATGAACATGAGCTGGAACTCCCACCAAGTGCACAGATCTTTCATTGGATCCCATTTACTTGTCTCGGAAGTGGATTTGATCTGAATTTAAGAGCCAAATCCATAGGAACAAATCCATGTACCGTACTTGTGTCTTTAAATGAAATGGAACAGAAGACCAATGTCAGGACCTTGTCTATAAAGCACCTCAACAACGGGGGATCCTTGTTTTAAGGGTGCTTCATGCCTTGCACTTTATTGGCCTACCTTAAGATACAACGTGAGTGTCTATATATATTGGGGCTCATTTACTTACCTGGTCCTGTCTCGGTCCAGCGGCGCATTCTCCAACGAGGATTTGGGTCCTCCGGTGATTCACTAAGGTCCGCGCACCCGATGTCCACCAGGTGTCACTGCTGCGCCAAGGTCCACCGAGGTCCACTGGAGTTCACTGTCCTATTCCTGGTACATGTAAGTGCGTGTCAAGCGACACATATTTTTTTAAAATACCGCGGTTTTTATGAATCCACCACGCCCCGCGATTTCCGTAACATGCAACCTGGCACCGATGCGACACAATCCGATCGCGTGTGCCAAAATCCCGGGGCAATTTGGTGCAAACTGCAAATGTCAGGTTCGCTAGGGAGATTGCTGGGACTTCTGGTTCTTCTGGTGGTGCCAGCAGCGTTCTCCGTACCCCGGCGCGTATCCGCGCAAACTCCACCTCTCGTCCTGGGCAGCGGCTGCTAAGATCTCGCGCTGTCTAGGAGGGGCTGGGACTTTGAACCTCTGCTGGGTGCCTGGTTATTCTGCACCGTGAGGGGTTAATTCCCAGGTACTGTCCAGCTCCTATCAGATTCTGGAGGTGGAGTTCTGGCTGCATAAATTGCAGCTTCACTAGTTCCCAGTGCCAGTGTTTGAAAATCCCTTTCTCCCTGGTTGCTGCTCGTTTGTATTGCTCAGTATCTGTATCTATATTGTTGTTAACTCGGCTAGTTTTTGGACTTTGACTCTTGCTTACTGATTCTGCCTTTGACGTTCCCTCTAGTTGTGACTCCGGCTTGTTTACTATTCTTTTATGTTCTATGTTTGTCAGTCTGTTTGTGTTTGCCCTTATCCACACTTACTCAGTATATTCCGAGTCTTCAAGTAGTCGCCCCACGGGTTAGCGTGGGGGGGCTATAGGAAGGGACAGAGGTTGGGGTAAGCTCAGGGCTCACCTTCCCCTGTCTTGTGTGTACCCTATCCTAACAGAAACACTGGCCTAACATAGGTCTGCATCCTGTATCCGACCTGCTACATTCTCTCCTTCCATGGAGCCTTTGTCAGCTGTGGTCGCTCAGGTCCAGACCCTAACTCAGTTTGTTCAGGATCTAGCTTCCCGTCTCCAAATTCAGGAATCTATGCAGGTTCCACGGCAGACATCACCGCAGGATCCACTGCCACCCATACCTGAACCTAAGGTTCCTCTCCCTGACGTGTTTTTTGGTGACCGTAAGCATTTTTTTTCATTTCGGGAGGGCTGTAAACTTTACTTTTCTTTACGCCCTCGTTCATCGGGCACAGAGATTCAAAGGGTGGGCGTGGTAATTTCCCTGTTGCGTGGGGATCCGCAAAATTGGGCTTTTTCTCTCCCACCTGACTCTCCATCCCGTTCTTCTCTTGACGCTTTTTTTTTCTGCTTTAGGCCAGATTTATGACGAACCTGACCGTCGAGCACTTGCAGTTTCCCACCTTAGATCTCTGTGTCAGGGAAAACGGACAGCAGAAGAGTATTGTGCCCAGTTCAGACAGTATGTGACTGACTCGCAATGGAATGACTGCGCCCTAAAAGACCAATTTATGTCCGGACTGTCAGACCGAGTACAGGACTTAGTCTTAGCTTATGCCGAGCCTCAGACATTAGATGATGCTATGACTCTGGTCATCCGAGTTGATCGTCGCCTAAGATCCAGGCGATCACCTCGGGTGTCCTCGGACTGTCAGCCAGCGGCCAGTCCGTCTCCGGGTAGTCCAGAATTGGAATCCATGGAGCTGGATAGCATCTCTCCTGCACAGCGGAAGCAACGTCGAGTGAGACGCCATCTTTGTTTCTACTGTGGAAGTCCTGATCATCAGATCAACACCTGTTCCAAGAGGCAGCAGCAGGAAAACTTCCGCTCCTAAGCAGTAGTCGGGGGGACTGCTTAGGAGCTCAGGTACTCCCTATTGTGGCTAGAATGTATTTACCTTGTACGGTTAAGTTTCAGTCTGTTTCCTGCACTGGTCGCGCCTTTTTGGATTCAGGTGCTGCGACTAATTTAATCGATTATAATTTTGTCTCTCAGTTTGGCATGTCATTGATTCCATTGTCCACTCCTATCCAGATGTCGGGTGCGGATTTGACCCCTCTACAGGCAGGGTTGATCAAATTCCGAACCCCGCAGATGAAGCTTATGGTGGGAGCTATGCATGAAGAAAGGTGTTCTTTCCTAGTTATGGAAAACCTGTCTGAAAATGTCATTCTTGGTCTACCCTGGCTCCGGATCCATAATCCGGTAATTAATTGGGAAACTCTGGAGCTGGTTCATTGGGGTCCTCTCTGTAAGGAACACCTGACCAGAGTTTCACTATGTACAGTAGTGACGGAAGATCAGAGTCTTCCAGGTTTTCTCTCTGACTACTCAGATGTGTTTTCTAAACCCTTGTCCCAAGTCCTTCCTCCTCACAGGGAGTTTGATTGTAAAATTGACCTTCTTTCCGATGCTAGATTGCCTAAGGGTCGTATATATAACTTGTCGGTGCCAGAACGGGAGGCACTAAAGAGCTATATTGAGGAGAGTTTGGCAATCGGACATATTCGTCCCTCTGAGTCGCCCACTGGGGCCGGGTTCTTTTTTGTTGAGAAAAAAGATGGTGGTTTACGGCCGTGTATTGATTATCGAGAATTAAATAAGATAACGGTAAAAAACTCAGGTCCCCTCCCCTTGATCCCGGATCTCTTAAATCAGGTTTCTGGGGCCCAAGTTTTCTCTAAATTAGATCTCAGAGGGGCTTATAACCTGATTCGGGTCCGAGAAGGGGATGAGTGGAAAACCGCATTTAATACACCTTTGGGGCACTTTGAATACCTGGTTATGCCTTTTGGTTTGAGTAATGCCCCAGCGGTTTTTCAAGGTTTTATGAACTCCATCTTTCATGATTACATCGGTGTGTTTATGGTGGTGTATCTAGACGATATTTTGATTTTTTCTCCTGATATGGTTTCTCACCAGCAACATCTCCGCCAAGTACTTACCAGGTTGCGCAAAAACCACCTCTTCGCTAAACTGGAAAAGTGTGTTTTTTGCGTCCAGAAGGTTTCCTTCTTAGGTTATGTTGTGACTCCCTCTGATGTACAGATGGATCCGAGTAAGGTTCAGGCGCTCACGGACTGGGTTCGGCCTACAAATCTTAAGGCCCTTCAACGATTTTTAGGTTTCGCTAACTATTATCGGAACTTTATAAAGAACTTTTCTGTGATCGCCAAACCCCTCACGGATCTAACCCGTAAGGGTGCTGATCCAAACAACTGGTCCCCTGCCGCTTGCTCAGCGTTTGAAACTTTAAAAGCGGCATTCTCGTCAGCCCCAGTTTTGGTTCAACCTGACCTCTCTCTACCGTTTGTTGTGGAAGTTGATGCCTCCGAGGTAGGAGTAGGTGCAGTGTTGTCTCAGGGGTCCTCCACTCTCACCAGACTGAGGCCCTGTGCATATTTCTCTAGAAAGTTTTCCTCTTGTGAGAGGAATTATGATATTGGTAATCGAGAGCTCCTTGCCATTAAGTGGGCATTTGAAGTCTGGCGACACTTTTTGGAGGGAGCTCTTCATCCGATAACTGTGCTCACAGATCATAAGAACTTAGTATATTTGGATACTGCTAAGCGTTTGAACTCACGTCAGGCTAGGTGGGCCTTGTTTTTCTCTCGCTTTAATTTTGTGGTCACCTACCGACCTGGGTCAAAAAATGTGAAGGCTGATGCCTTGTCCCGTAGCTTTGGGACTCCTGAGCTTCCAGCGACTACGGACAGTAATATTTTGTCTCCAGGTGTTGTGTTGGCAGCTGTCTCCTCCCACCTCTCCTCTCAAATTTTAGCAGGACAAAAATCTGCACCCAAAGACCTTCCGGAAGGCAAATTGTTTGTTCCTATTTCTTGTCGTTTGAGAGTGTTGGAGGAGACGCATTGCTCAGTATTGGCAGGTCATCCGGGTATGCGGAGTACCTTGGATCTCGTAAAGAGAAGTTACTGGTGGCCTCACATGACTAAAGATGTGCACACATTTGTCCAAGCCTGTCAGGTCTGTGCGCGAGGAAAGACTCCCAGGAGACGTCCTGAGGGGCCTCTTCTTCCGCTTCCAGTTCCCACCAGGCCATGGTCTAAAGTGTCAATGGATTTTGTCACTGATCTGCCAGCATCTCAAGGCTATACAGTGATTTGGGTGGTAGTGGACCGTTTCTCCAAGATGGGACACTTTGTTCCATTAAAAAAGTTACCCTCAGCTGAAGAATTGGCTGATTTGTTTATACAGAATATTGTACGCCTCCATGGTATACCAGATGATATTGTGTCTGATAGGGGCGTACAATTTGTTTCCAAATTTTGGCGAGCATTCTGTTCTAGACTGGAAGTTAATCTGTCGTTCTCCTCTGCGTTTCATCCTGAGTCTAATGGTCAGTCCGAGAGAATGAATCAGGAGATGATTCAATATCTGCGACTCTTTGTCTCGGACAGTCAGGACCAGTGGGTGAAATTCCTTCCGTTGGCAGAATTTGCTATTAATAACCACTGTAGTTCGTCCACACAGGTATCTCCGTTTTTCTGCAATTATGGTTTTCATCCACGTTTCTCTTTTTCATCTGTGCCGGTCTCTAATATTCCTCGAGCGGAAGCTATTGCATCCAAGTTACGCTCGCTCTGGTCACAAGTTCGGGAGAGTATTCGGAGGGCACAAGATTCTATGGTCCAACAGACTGAAAGAAGGCTCACTAACTCTGGTACGTTTGTGGTGGGGGATAAAGTGTGGTTATCCACGAAAAACCTTAAATTGAAGGTCCCCTCTTTGAAGTTTGCGCCCAGGTTTGTGGGTCCGTTTGTTGTCACTCATATGGTTAACCCGGTTTCCTTTAAGATTACACTTCCAGCAGGGTGGCGGGTTCATAACACCTTCCATAAAAGTCTTCTTAAGCGCTATGTGGAGCCTGTGTTGCCTCTTCCTGACCCTCCTTCTCCATCTATTGTGGAGGGGAATCTGGAATTTGAAGTGGAAAAAGTGGTGAATTCCAGATGGGTAGGTAACTCCCTGCAGTACCTGGTCCATTGGAAGGGTTTTGGTCCTGAGGATAGGTCTTGGGTTCCGGCTAGAGATGTTCATGCTCCACGGTTGCTCAGGTTGTTTCATCAGGCCAACCCTCAGAAGCCATCTTTAAGATCTAGGGGTCCGAAGGCCCCCCGTCAGGGGGGGGGTACTGTCAGGTTCGCTAGGGAGATTGCTGGGACTTCTGGTTCTTCTGGTGGTGCCAGCAGCGTTCTCCGTACCCCGGCGCGTATCCGCGCAAACTCCACCTCTCGTCCTGGGCAGCGGCTGCTAAGATCTCGCGCTGTCTAGGAGGGGCTGGGACTTTGAACCTCTGCTGGGTGCCTGGTTATTCTGCACCGTGAGGGGTTAATTCCCAGGTACTGTCCAGCTCCTATCAGATTCTGGAGGTGGAGTTCTGGCTGCATAAATTGCAGCTTCACTAGTTCCCAGTGCCAGTGTTTGAAAATCCCTTTCTCCCTGGTTGCTGCTCGTTTGTATTGCTCAGTATCTGTATCTATATTGTTGTTAACTCGGCTAGTTTTTGGACTTTGACTCTTGCTTACTGATTCTGCCTTTGACGTTCCCTCTAGTTGTGACTCCGGCTTGTTTACTATTCTTTTATGTTCTATGTTTGTCAGTCTGTTTGTGTTTGCCCTTATCCACACTTACTCAGTATATTCCGAGTCTTCAAGTAGTCGCCCCACGGGTTAGCGTGGGGGGGCTATAGGAAGGGACAGAGGTTGGGGTAAGCTCAGGGCTCACCTTCCCCTGTCTTGTGTGTACCCTATCCTAACAGCAAATTTTTGGGAAACCCGACAGAAATGAGCGATTCGGGCCCTTAGCAAATGAGCCCCATTGTGTGGACCCTGGTCATAACTGTTAACTAGAGAGGAAACGGGTATCCAAGTCCAGGGTTTGGCTGGGTGTCCCCCTCCCCCCAGCCAATCATATCCTCGACAAGTTGCAAAGGTCGTCAATTTGCCTGATTGGCAGTTTGTAAATACAACTTTGGGGCAGATTTACTTACCCGGTCCATTCGTGATCCAGCGGCGCGTCCTCTGCGGTGGATTCGGGTCTTCTGGCGATTCACTAAGGCAGTTCCTCCGACGTCCACCAGGTGTCGCTGCTGCGTGAAGTCCACCGAGGCCCACCGGAGTTCACGATCCTATACTTGGTGAAGGTAAGCGCGTGTCCCGTGACACTTTTTTTTGTTAAATGCGGCGGTTTTTCCGAATCCATCGGGTTTTTCGCTTGGCCACGCCCCCGTTTTCCATCGCGTGCCGATGCGCCACAATCCAATCACGTGCGCCAAAATCCCGGGGCAAAATCAACGCAAATCAGAAATATTCGGGTAACACGTCGGGAAAACGCGAATCGGGCCCTTAGTAAATGACCCCCATTATGTCCGGGTCGCATGACCATAGCGGAACCCCAAACCAAAATTCAGACCTGGGGTACGCCCATCTCTACTGTTAACCCTTTAGATGCCACAGTCAAAAATATTAATTGGTTAAAGAAATTGTCCAGCCTTAGCAAAAACACAGCCAGGTTTATTTAATATTTTTTATGCCTGATCCCGAATGTCGCAAAGAGGATCTGACGTACGTTTCCATCGTGGATCGTAAGGGGGGGTTAACGTTTTAAAGGGTTTCCATGTATCCCCCATTTTCTGCTTGATTTCGGAAATATCTTTCTGAGCTCCAGGTGACTTCCAGACGAAACAAAAGGAAGAACAAAAGATCTAATCACAGAAGAGCGCGTCGCCTTGTGCTACTGCTCAAAATGTAATTATTTTATCTCCTAGAATAATGTGCCCTTCAGAAATCATTTTGGACTAGATGTTTCAAACCAATGATCCGTAGTTAATTATCTCTAATAACTGTTGCATATTATGGTTAGATCTATGTTTTTGCTAAACTAATTAATAATATCTTCATTAGGAGAAAGACAAGGTAGATGGGTACTTTCATTTTTCACACTGGAAGGACGGAGACTTTAAGTGCCGTCATTTGCTTTAGCCAGGCATCCCAAACACTAGGAATAATTCATACACCGCAGACGGGGA